>NC_072388.2:77750382-78051040 GCF_028885625.2 Pongo pygmaeus
CTCAATAGATCTTTATGTGTTTTATATATACTTATGTATATGTACACGTATGTATTTAATCATCTGTTTCACAACGTTGTTGATTTTGTTTTACCTGATTTTGGAAGCAGGATCCCAAATAAGGACAGTAAAAAGCAAACTTTTTCATATCTCTATAAGAAGGGAAATCAAGACTTTAAAATATTACCTCAGTTTCCTCAGGTATGAAAAGGTATGAATGCAGGTAAATTTCAACTTTCTTTCTAACTCTAAATTTCTATGCAATTCAGAGACAGTAATATACAACTTCTATGCTTTTTTTTGATAAAGTGACAAGAAACCAATTTTACTTTAATCAGTTTATCAGACTTCTTAAATTTTCTTTGTTGGCTTGACTTTTCTAGGAAATTTATCCTATATCTTAGACAACATAATTTTGGTTCATGTTGTATTTGTGACCCAGTTTGTCCTTGTAAGTAGTATGTATGGAATTGAGGTTTGTTGAACTGGTGCATTGTGAAACAATTGCCAGGAAGAAAGTGTATTTTCTTCTGCCACCCTAAAGAATTTATCTCTCTGATCTGGCCTCAGATAATATGAAAGCACCCACATTCTAGTGAGTACAACTGTGTGTGGAACAGTTCAGTTATCTAGCCCTTCAACATAGTCATTTGGAAATCAAAAGCGTTAACCGTTAGATTAGATAAGACAACAAAATCAAGCGTTCAGTTGACCATTAATCATTTTTCCAAAATCAGCTCAATGATGTTGTGTAATAATATTTAGAATAAAGCAAAGATAATAGGTATAAAAATCCATTCATTTACAGATCTATACCCACAGTCAAACATCCTTCTTGATGGTTCAGAGCTAAAGCCTTTATTCAAATTTTACTAACCAGTTATTGTCAATGATAATGAGAGAGTAAATGTATTCTCTGGAATACTGAGAAAAAGAATATGGCAGAGTGAGGCAGCAAGCTTTGAGCAAAACAAGCAAGAGTATCTACAGAACAGAGCTGTTCAAGATGAATAGCATAACTGGACCATGATATCAGGCTCAATCACTAAACATAGTCTGCCCATGACTGTTATGAGCCATTCTCACCCTCAAAGAAATATAAAAGATTTAACTTTGGGTTCTTGAATGCAATCTCTACCATGATTGTGAAAGTAGATCCATTGTGTAGGGAGTTTGAGAACAGAAGAAAGCAGAACGTCGCCCTTATTTCTCTATTTAATCAAAGTAGACTTCATAATGATAAGGAAGACTAACAAAGAATTGTAATTAACCCTTTACAATTATGTTCCACTTTACAATTTGAATTGCAGAGCCCTTTCAAACATATTTTCTTATGCAGTTTTTAAATACGGTTCAAGATTTACATAAGGGAAAAGTAAGGTCCCACAGTTGCATGCCTGTGAGAAGTGGAATTGGGACCTCCTAACACCAAGGCTCTTTCTACTGACCAGTGCTACCTGCAACATGGAAGTATCCTCTCATGGAAGCAATGGGCCATCTCTAGACCTCAAGGAAATTCAAACACATATGTGCATGCATATATATACAACATGTACTGAGCATGGGTTATTATCAGGCATGGCTTGGATATTTTCACGTTCATACTTCAGGGTTTGCCTTTGTGCTGGATACATTTTCTTTGCAACTCTGGATCCATTTCCAATCCTTCTCCACCCTTCTTCATTCAGTTTTGTGCCTTGGAATGTGATTCTATATGGATTTCCCTGAGAGCTCCCTTGCCTTCTGTATTTCAGTTGAGTTTGTCCGGTGAAAAATACTCATGGAAGATGAAAGGAAAGGATGAGAATGAGATCTGGGCATTTAATTTCCTGGCTCTTGGAAAGGCTGCCAACTGGCTTGTCTCTTGACCTCAAGGTCTCCATTCACTCTATCTCTTTCCCTTCCTCTGCAGTCTAGCAATTGGCCCTCCCCTAGACCCATTAGGGAAAGTAAAAGGGTCTCCTCTTAATAGACCTGAATACTGCATTACCACTAGAGAGCCCACTATCTCTTACCTATACCTTTTAAATCTTACCTTTATTAAACTTTCATCAAATGGCACAACTCAAATGGGCCATCTGTTTTTTAATGGTTTCCTGACTGATTCGGTATTATTGTTACACTTGGGAAACTGAGTCCCAACAAGGTTTTACCATGAAATAACTTGCAGACCTGGAATTCCACCCAGATCTTCTAACTCTAAGCTTATATGCTTACAGTGACAGCACACCAAGCAATGATTCTGAATGGGAGGCTGACCCATATGTGTAATCACAGCTCTGCACAACAGAGCTTTCTTGAATTGACTCAGAGTTAGAGCAATTCTCAGAAACATACCACTGTCATTTATAATGGTTGTATTTTGAAATTTTATAACATGTTTGCACAATAAAGCAATCGCAAAAGTATCTGGAAGAAAATTGAATAAGATTACATCTAGTCTCTCACCACACCACGCGGTCTTCCCTGAATCACCAGAGTTAGTCTAAAAAGCAAGTCTGATCATGTCACTTTCTATCTAAAAATGCTTTCTATTGACTAATATCTAAACTTCCTAACTGTGCTTTTTAGAGTTCTCTATGTGTTCCCCCATCTCAAATTTTACCATTCCTTTTCATATGCTCTAGTCAAGGTGTTCTCAACTGGGGGTGACTTTTCCCCCCGAAGGGCATTTGGAAATGTCTGGAGACGCTTTCGGTTGTCACGACCAAAGGGAGTGCCACAGATATCTAGTGGGTGGAGGCCAGGGATACCCCTAGATATCCCACAATACACAGGATAGCCTTTGCAACCAAGAGTTATCTGGTCAAAATATCAGCAGTGTTGCTGTTGACAAATTCTAATCTACTCCAGCCACACCAAATTCCTCCTGAACCTTGAATTTTCTGCATGGTATTAGATTGGTGCAAAAGTAATTGCGGTTTTTGCAATTAAAAGCAATGGCAAAAACTGCAATTACCTTTGCACCCACCTAATAACTATCATTCACCAGATTCTGTGCTTAATAAATGATTTCATTTCATGCACTTGTGAAAGCTGTGCATGTACATATGCTGTTTCCTCAGCCAGAGTGCCTTCCCACTCTTCTCTTTGCTCTTTACTCTTATATTCTTGAAACACGGTTTACAGGTCTCCTTCCTAATAATTCTCGTTTATACCTCTGTATAGATGCCTGAGCTGAATTCTCACATTTTCTTTATTCTTTAAGTATAACAGTTTACCTGTTTGAGTCTACAACACCCATTTGCTATATTCTCTATTAATGACAGAGAACATGCTATTTGTGCTTTTCCCCAATTTCAGCACAGTGTCTGTCACATATTAGATATTAGTCATTGAATGAGAGAACAAACATTATTGCAAGCAGTTGATAGAGTTTTGAAGAATTGTGTTATGTTTAATTTGTATAAATTAAGTCATATTTTAAAATTCAGTGGTAAAAATTGCTATTTAAGAAAAGGCTCTATAAACTTTTTGGTAAATCGACATTCTATTAGAAGGTATACATTTATAAACCAGAATTTCTCTATTCCATTTTTTTCTCTTTGGAATATTAAAAATATGAAAGACTACATGCCTGCTTTTCTTTAAGTGAGAAATATCAATGAAAATTGTTGTCATTGCTTCAGAGTGCTCTGGCTTTTGGGGAATGAGAAGCCAATATGACCATATGTAATGGCAGGATTCTGTTGAGAATGTGAAGTTAGTTTTCAACCTTGTCCACAAGAGGGAGGACATCACCCCACATCCATTTTGTTGATTCCCTGGAACCGTCGGGTCTGTTTGGAGCTGGAGATTTATGTTGCTCCTGCTGTTGCAAAATACAGATTTAGAACCTGGCAGGCATTCCTGCGTAGATTTGCATGCAGTTTAAGATCAGCCCAGTTTGGGTGGAGGGAAAGCAATCTGGGTATTTTAGAAGCTTTGTCAGAATAAAACACACTTAAGCAGTGTGTGATGCCAGTTGCTGCATGAATGAGCAGGAGAGTGTCTTGAAGGTACAGAAAGAGAAAACGGTGAGGGATGTGATAATTTGGTGGTAATTTGCTTACAAGGTTGACCAGGAGAGTGTCTTCTTTTCATAGGAGATGGCTTAAGGGCTGGTGGGAATATAGTGCTAGGAATGAACATAAGCTTGATATGCTAAGAGCAAAATGAGAGCAGCAAAGTCCCCTTCGTGAAGTTATGGAGCTAATTGCTCATAATACTGTATCAGTGCCAGTGGGCCTCCAGCATTCACTAGCAATATCACATGAATTGCATACTCTAGTACTTTTCTTTACTTGTTTCCTGTTACTACCTGCCAGTCTGGCTTTGTCTTTCAAGGCTCTAGGAGATGTAAATGGTATCACTTCCTTGCAGGTGTAGCCAAGAAGATCCTGGTTATCATTCTCTTCCTACAGTCCATTTTCTTTATAGTTTTCACTTTTCTTTTTGATTAGGACCTTATCACACCTAAAACAACATATGCAGTGGTAAGATTGAAAACTTTGAGGTCTAAGTTTTAGTTATTTTCTATCTCTTTGGATGTTTAGATATACTAATTTGATTAAAGAAAGGGAAGTGGGAAAATCGTAGAAAGGAAGAACAGTTGCCTGCTAGGGGTTTTCTCTTTCAAGTTAAACAAAAATGAACATGCCAACCAAATAATCATTATCCCAAAGTAAGAAAAGGGGCACAACCCAATGTCATAAGTCTCAAAAATTAGGAGCAAGACAGAGAATTCTGAAGCCAACCCAGGAGGAATGGTCAAGCATGATGAGCCTGCTAGCCCCACCTATGTTCCTAAGGTACAGTACTATCCACTTGGTAAACATGCTGAGAATTATTACTAATATCTTTATATATGAAAAGAAACTTAGTACATATTCTTACCTGTTCCCACTGAAAACTGAAGAGTAGTGGAAATGGCTATAGGAGAAAAAAATATATGTAATAGAAACAGACAACAGGACTGAGAATCAAAAGAAAATTCACCGGGAGCACATGGATTCCCCTCCATTGCCTTGGGATGTTCTCTTTAACCAGGCAGGGTGACTTCTGGAATAGGACACTTAACAAAGCTTCAAGAATAAGACCACAGTCCAGATAGCTAAATGAAGCTCACACATAGCCTTGACAGAGCTCTTGATGTCTTCCCTCCATTTCCTGAACATATTCTGCCATCTCTGAAGCTACAGAAAAAAAAGTATATAGAACTCAAAATATTACACAATTAAACTGTAGGTAATTCTAGGTGGCAAGAAGTCAATGAAACTGTGTCTGAACAATTAGGAACTCTGGACAGAGATGCCTGCGAGTAAGCAAGGTAAAAGGGAATGACATGACAATACAAATGCAAAGCAACAGAACAATAAAGTTAAAAATAAAAAAAAAGAAATAAGCTTAGAAAAGTCAAATAATTTGATCTAGAGAAAAAGCAAAAGAACAGAAAACTTCCCATGAGCTACATTCTATAGCTCAATTTGTGTTATTGAATGACTTAAGAAAAATTGAATTAATGCCAGAAGAACTCAAAGGAAAAAAAAAAACAAATTATCTGAAAGAAAAAGGGAGATTGTAGACTAAAGGCAAAAAAAAAAAAAAAAAAAAAAAAGGAAAGCCAAAACAATGTGATCACATAACTAATTTGAAATAATTAGTAACAACAGGGGGTGGAAAAGATACGGCTAAAAATTGAAATATTGCCAGAGGGAAAGTGCTGGAGATCATCGCAGTTAATGCTGATGAAAAAACCAGAGATTAAATTCATCACAGAGAAACTGAGATATAAAGAGGGCAGATAGTATAATTAGATCCCTGAAAGAGAAAACCTAAGTACCTCAACAAAGAAATTACTCAAAGGTATCAAACTGGAAAGTTTTCTTGATATAAGGAACTGACTGTGAAGTTTGAAAGAGCATGTTGTAAGAAAACTACATAGTATGTTCAACGCTGAGATGTGTATTGATCAAGTCATTGGACTTCCAGGATTAAAATAATATCCTTAAGGCATATAGGCAAAATTTACAGCACTTATCACCTATAAGGTATATTGCTGGCATTATACAATCTCATTACACAAAGCAATGTCTGTAAAATCGAGCATAAAATAAAATGGGACAAGAATTATCTGCAACCATACTGTAACTCAAATGTAAACAGAACAAGCAGACATTCACAAATATGAACAAACTTTGGTAATATAACACTAAAGAGTTCTTTTTAAAAAAGTTGTTACTATATAATAACTTAACACAGATGAGCTCTTTTTAAATATGTTGTTACCATACAATAACTTAACAGTACATTTTAAAATAATTTAAAGAGTGTAATTGGATTGTTTGTAACTCAAAGGATAAATGGTTGAGAGGATGGATACCCCATTCTCCATGATGTGCTTATTTCACATTGCATGCCTGTATCAAAATATCTCATGTAAGCCATAAATATATACACCTGTATTATTTGCATAATCATTAATTATGTACTCACAAAAATAAAAAACAACCTGGGTAAACTAACTTATTTTTAACTTGATAAATCTATACCCCCCAAAAAATAAAAGACATTACAATAAAATTCAAGCATTTAAAAGATGAAATAAAGTCACTCAGAAACAGAAACACTTGGTAAGAACAGTGGCAGCATTTAAATATACAAGAAATACATGGTAAACATTATAAATATAGAACAAAGTGTACATGTGTCAGAGGTCCCCCAAACCATTGTCAATCTGCATCATTCTCTAGAAGGACTCATAGGACCCAGAAATGAGAATGTTTATGAGTATGGTTTATTACAGCAAAAGTTACAGAGTAAAATCAGCAATGGAAAAAGGCACATGGGGGCAAAGTCTGGAGGAAACCAGGCACAGGTTTCCAAGAGTCCTCTCCCAGTTAAATCACAAAGGATGTGCCTAATTTCTCCAGCAATGATGTGTGGCAACACACATGAAGTCAACCCTGGAGTCTAGGGTTTTTACTGGAGGTCAGTCACATAGGCATACGATGCTTACATGACTGACTTAGTTACCAAGGCTCCAGACCCTAGAGGGAAAGCAAGTGTTCATCATAAATTATATTTGTAGCATAAACCATCTAGACCAACTGGTACAGTCTGACTCAAGGCCCTAGGCTTGCAAAAACACTCATCACTCAGAAATTCCATGAGCTCAATACACAGGAGCTGGTGAAGGGCCAGTCATGCAAATAGGCCTTTCTTGGGAATGCACAGTTTGAACAACCCAGATCTTTTGAGTTAACCCTTTCTTACACAATATGTGATAAAAATAGCAAAAAATCATAGATGAAGGAGAAAACGTCAAAGAATAATGTTCTCATTTTTCATAGGAAGAAGGCAGTTTTACTGGCTAAATTTGGAGGAGGGAGTTCAAATAATAACACCAGGCTGGGCATGGTGGCTCACACCTGTAATCCCAATACTTTGGGAGGCCGAGGCGGGTAGATCACCTGAAAGGTCAGGAGTTCGAGACCAGCCTGACCAACATGGGAAACCCCGTCTCTACTAAAAATACAAAAATTAGCCGGGTGTGGTGGCATGTGCCTGTAGTTCCAGCTACTCAGGAGGCTGAGGCTTGAGAATTGCTTGAACCTGGGAGGCGAAGGTTGCAGTGAGTCAAGATTGTGCCACTGTACTCCCATCTGGGTGACAGAGCGACAGAGCAAGACTCTGTTTCAAAAAACAAAAAACGGAAACAAATAATAACACCAATCTTTTTATGTGTTTAATAATATCTTTTGTAAATTTTAGTGAGTTATCTTGGAAGGTAGTACCTCATAAAAAATAGTTGAAATTCGGAGTTTTTTCTTTTGCCAACTTCATGTAATATTAAAGTTTACTTTAATTAAAGTAGTACATATAGATTTTTCTCTACAGTTTGTCTATTTCTTCTATTTGTGTGTGTATATGTGTGTATATATGTGTATATATGTATATATGTGTATATATGTATATATGTGTATATATGTATATATGTGTATATATGTATATATGTATATGTGTGTATATATGTATATATGTGTATATATGTGTATATATGTAGATGTGTGTATATATGTATATATGTGTATATGTGTATATATGTATATATGTGTATATGTATATATGTATATATGTGTACATATGTGTATATATGTATATATGTGTACATATGTGTATATATGTACATATATGTGTATATATAGTGTATATATATATATATATGCTTAGAAAAGTACCTAGAAATATGCCTCTCTACTGTTAATGATGGTAACATGATTTGAAAAGGTTAATTTTTTTTCTTTATGTCTACATCTCTTATATTTTAAAAGGATGAACATGTACTATTTAAAAAAATTAAATCTCTGGCTGGATGCAGTGGCTTACATCTGTAATCCCAGCACTTTGGGAGGCCAAGGCAGAAGAATCACTTGAGTCCAGGTGTTAGAGACCAGCCTTGGCAACATGGCAAAACTCTGTCTTTACAAAAACAAACAAACAAACAAAGTAGCCAGGTGTAGTGGTGCTCCTGTAGTCCTGGCTACTTGGGAGGCTGAGGTGAGAGAATTATTTGATCCCAGGAATTCAAGGTTAAGTGAGCTATGATTGTGCTGCTGCACTCCAGCCTGTGTAACAGAGAAAGACCCTGTCTCAAAAAAAGAAAACAGTTATTAATTTGATATTTGATTTTTCTTTGAAAAGGGAGGAGGATAATGAAAGACTGAGGAGATCATAACTCTCTGAGACAAGTTTAACACAGACTGGGAAGGGTGGCTTTTATTTTTAAGGGAATTTAAGCATCGTATAGATAAAAGAAACATACATAAAAAAGTAAATACTATGATTTCCTTTCTCCCTGGATTGCTTCTTTAACACAATAATTTTACAGAAACCTTTTTCCATTCTAAGTGTTATCATATTGCTCGATTTTCCAGTGCCAATCCCTTCCTTTATTTGGAAGAGCCTCTGAATGCCAGTGGGGAGGTAGCTTTTCCCCTTACTGGTCAGAAGATGGAAATGTAGAGAGAAGTCATTAATTATTGAGATTGAAAAGCAATTAGACAATAAGTAAACAATCAGACCATAAAAACAAAAATCGGTCCTAAAATGTGTTTTAAAATGACACAATGATTGAATAAAATTAATTACTTATATCCTCTAGAAATAGAAAAGGGCTTACTATGACAAATACAGATATATACCATTTAGGGCTAAGAAAAATTTTATGAAGAAAGGTATGTGAAATTTTTTTTTTTTTTTTTTTTCTTTTATTGTAATTATTATTATTATTATTATTATTATACTTTAGGTTTTATGGTACATGTGCCCAATGTGCAGTAAGTTACATATGTATACATGTGCCATGCTGGTGCACTGCACCCACCAACTCGTCATCTAGCATTAGGTATATCTCCCAATGTTATCCCTCCCCCCTCCCCCCAACCCACAACAGTCCCTGAAGTGTGATGTTCCCCTTCCTGTGTCCATGTGTTCTCATTGTTCAATTCCCACCTATGAGTGAGAATATGCGGTGTTTGGTTTTTTGTTCTTGCGATAGTTTACTGAGAATGATGATTTCCAATTTCATCCATGTCCCTACAAAGGACATGAACTCATCATTTCTTATGGCTGCATAGTATTCCATGGTGTAGATGTGCCACATTTTCTTAATCCAGTCTATCATTGTTGGACATTTGGGTTGGTTCCAAGTCTTTGCTATTGTGAATAATGCCGCAATAAACATACGTGTGCATGTGTCTTTATAGCAGCATGATTTATAGTCCTTTGGGTATATACCCAGTAATGGGATGGCTGGGTCAAATGGAATTTCTAGTTCTAGATCCCTGAGGAATCGCCACACTGACAATAGCCAAAAATAAAGGAACTCTGGAATGGGTGGGAAAGGAGCGAGCTTAGCAGACCTTCTCTGTGAAACAGTCATTTAGCTGGTGAAAATTATTAAAACATATACACACACAAAAGAAGCTAAGACACACATTAAAAAAATTGTCATAAGGACACACAGCCAATGGAAAAACATTTATTCAAGACATCTATTAAATATCAGTTAGAAAAATGAGAGGTGTGACATTTAAACTGTAACCTGCTGCCATTCCCTATCTCACTCCTGCTCCTTGTTTTAGAAGCCAAAAGGACAAGAGCTTCCTTACCTGCCAGTTACCAGTCTAGGGCTACAGTTTAACCCCAGAAGGGGCAGGTTACCGGTGCCTCTCATTTTCCCCAGATCCATGTTGCAGAAGCAATATTCTGGGTAGGCATAGCCAAGAACATTGGGCTCACTTCTTTTATCCAGCCCCCATTTATAGGGTATAAGCTCTATCCCAATTGTGGCAGACCAATAATAATGGGTGTCCAATTGTCTTTTCCTCAGCTTGCTCATAGGGCAGAGGTTCCATGCTGGGAAGGGCAAGCTGAAAAGGCCAGAGTCCACCATCTTTCCCAACTGCCCACTTATACAATGGTAGTGTCACTCGGGTGGAAGTGGGCCACTATTTGTGCAACCAACTGGGCTGTAATGGAACAGAAATTCTGCCCAGGGATAGATGCAGAGTGTAACAATAAGTGTTTCCACTCTGCCCGGAGTCACTGACTATCTGGAACAGAAGTTAGAGAAGTTCATGGCTAAGGGTTTTCTTAAACAATGGAGATCTTGATGGCAAGCAGCTTATAGGGAGCAGGCAGCTCTATGATATCAGTAGCAAAGAGCAAACTGGTAAGGCAGCCAGAAGTCGAGTAGAGAGAATCAGGGAATGAGAAAGCCCTAAAGAGCCCTTTGGGGATCACACTTATCCCTGAGGGTCTGGAAAGTTATACATATTTGCAAGGCTGCGCAACTCAGAGGTAATTAGAGTAAGACACTGGGCAGATTTGAAAGCATTCTCAAGCCATACACAGATGCATCATCCAGGAGGAAGAGTCTTATTGGTTCAGAAGGCTTAAACATGATCTCTCAACCAACACTGGCTGAACAATAAGCTACTCTTACTCAGGTGCTATTCCTAGGAAAACAAGCTTAAAAACAAAATCATTCATTCTTGGTGGTCTGGAAGACTGTATTTATTCTGAAGGCTGAAACTTCTCAAGGGGGACAGGAGGATAATTTCTAAGCTGACAGTCCTTGGCTGAACACGAGGCAAGATCATAAACTTCCTCAAAGCAGTCTCCAAGTCACACATATCCAACAGACAAAGGGCAAAAATCTAACTGACCAAGGGGGCTTAAGTACAGTATTTGATCAATAAGTTACTTATATTGATACAGGGGCAGCACTCACAGGAAGGCAAGCCAAAAGATAAAAAACAGGGGAACCTTTCTGAGGGGGGAGACGAGAGCCATCTGCTGAGAAAATACAAGTCTCAGAATTATCTCTACCAGATCACTAAATAAATGAACATATGAACAAACAAACAATTAGAAATCAACCTAGAGGAACAGGGTTAGTGTCCAGACTTGTTACAATGTATTATCTAAAATGTCCAGCTTTCAATAAAAAATTAGGAGAATGCAAATAAACAGGAAGTGTGACCCATACACAGAAATAAATGCAGGCAATAGAAACTGCCTTTGAGCGGGCTCATATATTGGACTTAATAGACAAAGAATACAAGTAACTATTATAAATATGTTCAAATAACTAAAGAAAATTATGCTTAAAAATTAAAGGAAAATGAGAACAATGATTCATCAAGTAGATAATAAAATAATAAAAATTTTAATACATATTGTATATATCTATTGATCTATCTTCCAAAAGAAATTTTAGAGTTGAAAAGTACAAAAACCTAAATGAAAAATTCACTAGATGAGTTCAATGGTAGATTAGTGTTGGCAGAAGATAAAATAATTGTATTAGTCTGTTCTCACACTGCTGATAAAGACGCACCCAAGACTGGGTGATTTATAAGGAAAAAGAGGTTTAATGGACTCACAATTCCACATGACTGGGATGCCTCACAATCATGTTGGAAGGTAAAAGACACCCTTTACATGGTAGCAGACAAGAGAGAAAATGAGAGCCAGGCAAAAGGGGTTTCCTCTTATAAAACCATCAGATTTCGTGAGACTTATTCACTATGATGAGTAGAGTATGGGGGAAACTGCCCCCAGGATTCAATTATCTCCCACCAGGTCCCTCCCACAAGATGTGGGAATTATGAGAGTTACAATTCAAGATGAGATTTGGGTAGAAACACAGCTAACCCATATCATTCCATCCCTGGCCCCTCCCAAATCTTATGTCCTCACATTTCAAAACCAATCATGCTTTCCCAACAGCCCCCCAAAGTCTTAACTCATTTCAGCATTAACTCAAAAGTCCACAGTCCAAAGTCTCATCTGAGACAAGGCAAGTCTCTTCTGCCTATGAGCCTGTAAAATCAAAAGCAAGTTAGTTACTTCCTAAATACATTCAGGGTGCAGGCACTGGGTAAATATAGCCATTCCAAAGGGGAGAAATTGGCCAAAGCAAAGGGGCTACAGGCTCCATTCAAGTCCCAAATCCAGTCAGTCGGTCATTAAACCTTAAAGTTCCAAAATGATCTCCTTTGGCTCCATATCTCACATCTGGGTAATGCCGATGCAAGAGGTGGGTTCCCATGGCCTTGGGCAGCTCCACCCTTGTGGCTTTGCAGAGTACAACTCCCCTCCTGACAGCTTTCATGGGCTGGTTTTGCAGAGTATAGCTCCCCTCCTGACAGCTTTCATGGGCTGGTTTTGAGTGTGTAGGGCTTTTCTAGGTGCACAGTGCAAGCTGTTGGTGGATTTACCATTCTGGGGTCTGGAGGACAGTGGCCTTCTTCTCACGGCTCCACTAGTCAGTGCCTCAGTGGGGACTATGTGTGGGGGCTCACACCCCACATTTCCCTTCGGCACTGCCCTAGCAGAGGCTCTCCATGAGGGCTCTGCCCCTGGAGACCATCTCTGCCTAGACATCCAGGCATTTCCATGCATCCTCTGAAATCTAGGTGGAGGCTCCCAAACCTCAGTTCTTGACTTCTGTGTACCCGCAGGCTCAATACCACATGGAAACTGCCAAGGCTTGGGGCTTGAACCGTCTGAAGCCACGGTCTGAGCTCTACCTTGGCCCCTTTTAGCCATAGCTAGAGTGGTTGGGACACAGGGCACCAAGTCCCTAGGCTGCACACAGCGAGGGGCAGGGGTGTGTGGCTCAGCCCACAAAACCATTATTTCCTCCTAGGCCTCTGGGGGGCCTGCAGTTGGAGAGGCTGCCATAAAGGTCTCTGACATGCCCTGGAAATATATTCCTCATTGTCTTGGTGATTAACATTTGGCCCCTTATTATGTATGTAAATTTATGCAGCTGGCTTGAATTTCTCCTCAGAAAATGGGTTTTTCTTTTTCTATCACATTGTCAGGCTGCAACTTTTTTGAACCTTTATGTTCTATTTTCCTTTTAAAACTGAATGCTTTTAATGACACCCAACTTACCTCTTGAATCCTTTGCTGCTTAGAAATTTCTTCCACCAGTGACCCTAAATCATCTCCCTCAAGTTCAAAGTTCCACAAATCTCTAGGACATGGAACAAAATGCTGCCAGTTTGTTTGCTAAAACATAGCTAGAGTCGCCTTTACTCCAGTTCCTAAAAAGTTCTTCATTCCATCTGAGACCATCTCAGCCTGAATTTCATTGTCAGCATTTTGGTGAAAGCCACTCAACAGGTCTCTAGGAAGTTCCAAACTTTCCCACATTTTTCTGTCTTTTTCTGAGCCCTCCAAACTGTTCCAACTTCTGCCTGTTACCCAGTTCTAAAGTTGCTTCCACATTTTCAGGTATCTTTACAGCAGTGCCTCACTCCCAGTACTAATTTACCATATTAGTCCATTTTCATGCTGCTGATAAAGTCATACCTGAGACTGGATAATTTATAAAGAAAAATATGTTTCATGGATTCACAGTTCCATGTGGCTGGGTACACTTCACAATCACAATCATGGTGGAAGTCAAAAGGCCTGTCTTATATCATGGTAGACAAGAGAGAAAATGAGAGCTAAGCAAAAGGGGTTTTTCCTTGTAAAACCATCAGATCTTGTGAGAC
This sequence comes from Pongo pygmaeus, assembly GCF_028885625.2. Lineage (NCBI taxonomy): Eukaryota > Metazoa > Chordata > Mammalia > Primates > Hominidae > Pongo > Pongo pygmaeus. The sequence goes on from NC_072388.2 coordinate 77,764,440, forward strand.
TTATTCACTACCATGAGAACAGTATGGGGGAAACTGCCCCCATGATTCAATTATTTCCTACTGGGTCCCTCCCCCAATATGTGGGAATTATTGGAACTACAATTCAAGATGAGGTTGGGGCGGGGACACAGCCAAATCATATTCAATATTCAAACTTGAAAATAGAACAATAGAGATTATGCAATCTGAATAGAAGAAATAAAAATTTTGTATATTTATAATACATAACTTTAATGAATGGCATGTTTGTATATGCATGCACATACAAACACAAGAACTTCTATCATGAAGTGTTATGGATGTGCTTTGGTGCTTGGAAGCATGGGTGTGCTCCAGGCATAGGCTCTATGACAATTTGGCAGGACTGTTAAGTATACAGCTGGGAGAATCAGACTGCCTGCATGCAACTCCCAGCTCTGCCATTTATTAGCCATGTTACTTGATATCTAGAAAATGAGATAATAATGTCTTCATGGTGTTCTTAAAGATTAAATGACTTCTTAATGCATATAAAGTCCTAGAAAGCACCAGGCAAATAGTAAATGCTCAATTTTAGGTATCTTCTTTAGATTCTGCCCTTCCAGGAGATAAAAGATTTGTTTTGTTTTGCTTCACATCTGGATCATGTGTTAAACTTAGATTGTTTCCAATCTAAGAAGAGATCTTCATAATATGTCTTATTGTAATGGTGTTTGCAACTGTCACACTTTTATCTGTAATCCCTTTACAGTTTGCAAATTGTAATGTGCAGCTGTTAGCATGTCATGAGTTTTACCTGGGAGATGGCTGATTTTCAGGAATATCATAAGTGCATTTATATTACTTTTCATCTTTTGTGTGGTATCTAAACAGGGTAGGGGTATGATAACAACACAGACTATTTTGGGGCCCTTCAATGTGGTCTGCCTGACTCTTGTTTCTCCCTGTTTCACTTCTTTCTAGATATGAGGGTAGGGGTGTTTTTCTCTTTTGTTCACTGTTATGTCTATCACCTAGAATAGTGCCTGGCAATCAGTAAGCACAGAAGAATATATCATGGTATCTCATAATCTAAAACCATTTACCTTCCAGTAGATACACAAGTCCTTTGATTTTATTCCAGTCTCAAACTACCTTACATGATAACCATTTTTAAAAATATATGTCTGATGCTGTATTAGCCTGTTTTCACACCACTATAAGGAGATACATGAGGCCGGGCACAGTGGCTCACGCCTGTAATCCCAGCACTTTGGGAGGCCAAGGAGGGCAGATCAAGAGGTCATGAGATTGAGGCCATCCTGGCTAACACGGTGAAACCCATCTCTACTAAAAATACAAAAAATTAGCCACGCATGGTGGCAGGTGCCTGTAGTCCCAGCTATTTGGGAGGCTGAAGCAAGAGAATGGCATGAACCTGGGAGGCGGAGCTTGCAGTGAGCCGAGATCGCGCTACAGCACTCCAGCCTGGATGACAGAGCGAGACTCTGTCTCAAAAAAAAGAAAAGAAATACATGAGACTGGTAATTTATAAAGGAAAGAAGTTTAATTGACTCACAGTTCTGCATGGCTTGGGAGGCCTCAGGAAACTTACAATCGTGATGGAAAGGGAAGCTGGCATCTTTTTCACAAGGCAGCAGGAGAGAAAAGAGCATGTGAAGGGAGGAACTGTCAAACACTTACAAAACCATCAGATACTGTGAGAACTCATGAGAATAGCACGGGGGAAACCACCCCCATGATCCAATTATCTCCCACTAGGCCCCTCCTTCGACACATGGGGATTATGAAAATTAAAATTTGAGATGAGATTTGGGTGGGGACACAGAGCCAAATCACACCAGATGTTTCTGTTAAATTGAATAGTTTGTTATAATCTGAGCATCCTCCTTCTTTCTTTCCTTTATGTCTATAGAGATACTACCTGATCTACCTGTTCAATATGATGCCATTGCTGCTTTCATTACAAACCCTACCCATCTACCAAGACCAGCACAGACTCTATCCCATCTGCCTTAATTGCCTTCATCCTTCAGCTTCTCTCCTCTGAATGTTACTTGCTTTGTATTTATTTCCTGTGCCATTTAACCACTTGTATGTTCCAGTACAGTTACTTGTGCATTCTGTATCTCCCTTTAGAACAGGGACCTTGTCTGTTTCACCTTTGTGTTCTCCATAGTGCATGTAGGTAGCAAATATTTGACAACAGCAAATATTTAATAAAGACCTACTCAGTGACAGATACTGAACCCAATGACTGGTTTGATTCCTAGGAATGTGAGTGATATTCTCTTCCTGTGTTTTCTAAAATTATTTGCCTAGTGAATGTTTACACAAATTCGCATGTTGAACATCATAGTGTTTCAAAACAGTCCCTGGGCTTGGTATCAGATATACTGAGTCAAATCCAGAGAGGCTGTGGGACTTTGGGATGATAACATACCCATTTAAGAGTCTTGGTTTTCCCAAACACTACATGTTCTCACTCATAGGTGGGAACTGAACAATGAGAACACATGGACACAGGAAGGGGAACATTACACACCGGGGCCTGTTGTGGGGTGGGGAGAGCGGGGAGGGATAGCATTAGGAGATATACCTAATGTTAAATGACGAGTTAATGGGTGCAGCATACCAACATGGCACATGTATACATATGTAACTAACCTGCATGTTGTGCACATGTACCCTAAAACTTAAAGTATAATAATAAAAAAAAAAGTCTTGGTTTTCTTGTCTGAAAGTAGGAATAATAGAATTACACTATAGCGTTAATTGAGGTAACAAATTGTCAGTAACCTTAGACTGAGGAAGGTATCAAATAAAAGTGAGTTTTCAGCCAGGCGCAGTGGGCTCACATCTGTAATCCCAGCACTTTGGGAGGCCAAGGTGGGTAGATTGTTTGAGGTCAGGAGTTCAAGACCAGCCTGGGCAACATGGCAAAACCCCACCTCTACAAAATATCTAAAAATCAGCTGGGCATGGTGGCATGCGCCTGTAATCCCAGCTACTCGGTAGGCTGAGGCAGGAGAATTGCTTGAACCAGGGCGGCAGAGGTTGCAGTGAGCCAAGATCACACTGCTGCACTCCAGCCTAGGCAACAGAGTAAGACTGTCTCAAAAAAATAAAAAATAAAAATAAGTCAGTTTTCCTCTTTCCCTGTTTGAATAAAAGTAAAATGAGTTTTTCAAGGGTGTCATTAGCTTTATGTTATTGTTTTAACTCTGCCTCTATCAGATATTCTTTGAATGGGCCAAACTCTCACAATGGCTGGGCACTGGGGATGTTATGATGCCAGACCATGCTGCTACTTTTTCCTTCCTTTAAAAGCTCTCTGGTAAATATCAATTTGTCTGCTCTGGTGGTTATAAACTGCTGCTCTTCTCCTATTCTTCATGAAATGCAGGGATTTTAAGTTTTGTTTTATGTACTTGTGTTTTATCTATCGCATACAGAATTGCAAACAATACTATTTGTGGGGGCGTTTTGACTTTTTCAAAATATCTTCATATCCATTATTTAATTTGGTACCCTTCACAAGTCTATGAGCCTGGTAGGGCAGGTACCTGTGTCATCATAATCCCCTTACAAATGAGGAAATAGAGCCTCAGAGCTTAAGTGGTCTGCTCAGGGTCACACAGATAAAAAAGGGGGGCAACAACAAGGGTTCATCAAACACAAGTCAGTAGGCTACAAATTTGGCACCCTCTCTACTCGCTTAGCCTGAAAGCAAAGGGGTATTTGGCAACTGTAACATCCGTCATCCTAACGATCTTCTCCATTCTTCTTTGGCAGAGGCGTCCATCCTGAGCTATGATGGTAGCATGTACATGAAGATCATCATGCCCATGGTCATGCATACTGAGGCAGAGGATGTGTCCTTCCGCTTCATGTCCCAGCGAGCTTATGGGCTGCTGGTGGCTACGACCTCCAGGGACTCTGCCGACACCCTGCGTCTGGAGCTGGATGGGGGGCGTGTCAAGCTCATGGTTAACTTAGGTATCGTATGAAGTACCCTCTGCCACTCCGTTTGGGCTTGTCTTCCCTTTCTTTTCTGATTTTCATTGGTTTGATTGAATTCTTTGTTTGTTTCTTGAAAGTTAGCTGCTCACCTCTTGTTTAATAGACCCAGGATAAAACCCAACAGCAGCAATCACCTTCTCCTTGTTTCTGCATGAGGTTTTGATGTCAATTTCTGGTTTCTGACAGTGGTGATTTCTTTACTAGATTATTTGTTTTCTAAGTTTCCTTTCTTGGTTTTTTGGAATCGTTTAGCTTTGTGTAAAACACGCTACTTTGGTCCATCTTTTGATCAATCATATTCCCATAAGTCCAACTCCTCAGTCACCACTCAAAACAGTCAAAGCTGAGGGCAGGGACAGGGCAGGAAGTGGAGGCAAAATGTTGACGGTGGGGTTGTAGGAAATTAAACTTTGTAGGTAGGGTGAGAAGTACATTGTTTCTAGCTCCACAGTTACTATTCAAATGGAGAATTCAGGTGGCCTTGATGACACTGATATCTCCTTTGACTTTCTCCTAGAGGGAGGACAAGTAGATTATTGTTACCTTGGAAAATAATTCCCTGAGTTGAGAGTTTGTGACACGTGGAAGGAAAATGTGTCTTCTGATACGTATACCCATTTTTCTTCTTGACATTCTTAACCATCACTCAGCATCCCCTTGTGCAAAGATTGTTACCTTGTACTATCACTCACTAATAACTCTCTTCTTCTCATATAATACATATCTACTTTACCTCAGAGTTGAAAAATTATGACTTCAAATTTGTGGCTTTATTGGAATAGGATTTTCTCTTTCATTGTAATTACCTATAACAGAATCTTTGGAAATTTTCCTTTTTATGGCCTCATATTCTCTTCTGCTATTGACCTTTACTGAATTCTAATTGATATTCTATAGAGATTGGGGTCTTCTTTGTTTTTGGCAAGGAAAAAACAAACAAACCCTCCATTTCTGCTGTTTCTAATCAGCAGAAAGTCAATACCCAGCATTGATAAGATTAGTGAGATAGCTGGGTCCAAACTTTCTAAGCTAGTGAATTTATTTGGGTACGTAGAATATGTTTGGATATAGTGATACCTTATAAAGATTTCAGTGAAACGGTTTGTCAGAGCCATGGAGAAAAAATGATGAACAAATGTACCAGATGCAAGGTCATATGTAGGCCCAGATGTCCTGGTGGGAAGGTGGGGTTTTTGAATCCATACCAACCTTATCTGCTGTCAGGTCAACTGGACACACTTGGAAAATGCCTACACCATAAACCTAAAATCTCTGGGACACAAAGGACTGTTTTGAGCAGTGACTTCTTTAGTTATGTCTTTTTTTTTTCTTCTAGTTTGCAGTGTTTACAATACTGTGCCCTTTTTCTTGTCCAACTTCATTTGATTTCTGTTGTCAGTGTGTCTCTTGGTTTTTCTTTTGTTTGTGTATGTGTGTGTTTGGTCATTTTAGGTTATATTTTTTTCTTTTGCTGGATCTTTTTGTGTGCGTGTGTTCCTGAGTTTTCAATCCTCCCCGCCATCAACCATGGTAAATCAAAAGATGGTATTCAACCCTTCAAAGGCCCAAAGCCTGCGGCCCGCATAGCAAACAGCCTTGAGAACACAGCGTACTGAGCAGCCTACAGAGACTGGCATACCCCTGACCCTACTACCTTCCATCCCTGCACCATCCTCCCCACCTTAAATCAATATAAGAGTGTGTTACCTAAAACCAACAGCCAGCAGCTGATTATCTCCTTCTCAGAAAAAAACAACAGAAAAAATAAAAAACCAGAACCAAATACAACTCCATAACTAGCTCACTGAAAAAGATGATGAAGACAATTTTTATCTCTGGATCTATTTCAAAGTCAGAGAGAGACAAACATATGAGAATGATTCAGCCCCACGGGATCCTGAGGGAATGTACACAGTGTCATTAAACAGACATTTTTTTCCCCCATTAGATGTTGTTTAGTAAAGATTAGAGTGTCAACTTTGACAGGTCTCACATCTTAAAAGGAAAAACTGGGGTCAGTGGGGGTACAAATAAAAGTGTATAAGAAATAAGGAAATAAGTGTACAGATTCTCATTCTCTCTCTCTCACACCCACATACACCTTGAGTTGGTCATACATCCCACATGCATTTCTAGAAGCATTATTTTTGTATTTTAAACTCTAGTCAAAGTCTGAGAGATGTGCTTTTCCAATAGACTTTGCTTTTTTTTTTTTTTTTTTTTTCCCCCTTTGGCTTCTTTTGTTGCAATTTCAATCTAGTTCCTGCTGAGTTGAACCATCTCAGGCAAAAGAGAGGTAGCCTCTCTGTAGAGAGCACTGTGCTTGTCCAGAAGCCATAGTTAATTTTTTTACACCAAAGGATAGGTTCATCATAATTACTGGTTTGAATTTATTTAACTTTCTTTCCAACCTGACATGGAACACTGAACTTAAACTGTTAGGCTTGTGTAAATGCAGCTCTTCATATCCATGCTTTGTTTAAAGGTTTTCCTTCCGTCCCCTCCCCAAAATATACCCTTTGTAAATATTTTCTCTTTGCCATAAATTTGTATTTCATTTTTCTCAATTATAGAAGAAAATGTATCCAAGTAGAATTTGCCTTCACATGCATTCCACCAAAATTAATTTCAAATGATCACTTTGCTCCCTCACTCTATTCAAGTTGTGTCTTTTTTCTAGCCCGTGCACTAACAATATTTTAGTTTATTTCAAATTGATCACACATATGCATTCATGATATAAAAGCCTAGTATATATTTCTCTGATGTAACATATCTTCCAAATGTCAAGGAGACTAGGGTTTTCCAATGGCTTTATCTTCTGCAGGCAGCCATATGTGGTGCTAACGGGTATGAGAAATATCCTATAACTCAGCACAACTTTTAAAAAGTTGAGAGGTTGACTATTGATCAACCATATTTTGATCCTTTAGAATTATAAGCTATAACATTTTATTATTACAGCATATTTAAAGATTTAAAAGACGTTATCTTCTTTTAATCTCATGATCTCATGGATCTCATGAGATTAATGATAATCTCATGATAATTTTGTGAGATAAATCAAGCAAGTGTTTCTATGCTTACTTTTACAGATGTGTAGCACAGAGAGAAATATATTACTTTTCAAAGCTTACATAAAAAGTTGGAGACAGAGCTGGAACTAGAACCCGTGTCTCTAAACTGCTAGATCAGCCTGCATTATTTGTTCCCTTCAGAGATCAGCACTACAGGTCAATGATGTGTTGGTCTTAATGGCTTCCAATTGTTTTATGATGGTCACCTTTGAAACGCACACAGAGAGAATCTCCATTTTCCTCAGTGCCCAGTTTGAATTGAGCTGCACTAGAGAAAAGACAGTTGATATGGACAAAACCTTTAAAAGATCCTTAGCAGAGTGCCAGGAGCCCTTCTTCAATGGCAGACTCTGAGGGAGTGGCATGTAGTTTGGTTAATTGCATTTGAATTCTCCAGATGTTCTCTCTCTGGAAATGTGGACTTGCTACTACTGTTTACCATACACATTATTGAAGACACACAGCTTTTAGAAACATTTACTGCTTCCATGCTCGACCCAAAGCTCAACAATGAGAAAAACTTTCTTGGCCAGATGCCTTAATCTGTAATTACAGACACTTAACGCCTGTAATCCCAGCACTTTGGGAGGCTGAGGCGGCCCATCACGAGGTCAGAGACCAGCCTGGCCAACATGGTGAAACCTCATCTCTACTAAAATACAAAAATTACCTGGGCATGGTGGTGCATGCCTGTGATCCCAGCTACTCGGGAGGCTGAGGCAGGAGAATCGCTTGAACACAGGAGGTGGAGGTTGCAGTGAGCCGAGATCTCACCATTGCACTCAAGCCTGGGCAATAGAGTGAGATTCTGTCTCAAAAAAAAAAGAGAAAGAAAGAAAAACTTTCTATCATTTACCATAATTTAAAACAAAACAAAATTAAAACAGGCAACACACAGATATGAACACATACACATCAAAAGATATGCCAAGACTTAGGCAGACTTTTTTCAAGCAAAGAGTCTGGCTGCTACCAAACGTAGATTTAAAGGAAATTGCCTTCCCAACTCAGTTCTTTGACTCATATTTTTTATTTAAAAAATCACATATATAAATGTGTATGTGTGTGTGTGTCTATATACACATGCACACACACACATATTTCTACGTATATACATACACATTCAGTAACAAGAACACCCCCTCAGAGCCTATCAAGAAGGCTCTGGGATAGATTTTCCTTCTCAAACCACTTGTTCTTCAGGTAAAATAACAAAGTAATTCTTCACATATTGATGTAAAGTAAACAAACTGTCTGCCATTTTGAAAGCGCCAACCTCTTACATTGGTTTAAAGACCCCATCCACTTTACATGAAATCATTTGGGTGATCCAGAAAGATGAGCCCAAGCCACCACCTCTCACTAGGCCAGTTTCTTGTCTAATAATAAAATCCTCAGCTACACAGAAGCCGAAGACAAAACCCACTTGTTGTTTGCAGTCCTTGGGTTTGTTGCTTTAGGCTCACTCTTCCTCTCTCATAAGCGTGCCCATACACCAGTTTCCTCTCTCTCTTTAATATGTCAGGAAGGGACATTTCTCCAGCTTTGGGTGATGGTAGGTGCAGTCAGTAGCTGAAGCCATCACCTCTTCCTTCCTCCCTGCCCTCCCTCCTTCCAGTCCTCACCAGGGGCATGGCCTCCTCTGTCTGGTGATCGTACCGGTTGCTCCAGGGTTGTTTGCTCCCACTTTTCTGTTGCGGTTGACGACACATGACAAACCTAACCGCACGAAACCAAACCCAGATTTTTCTCAAGAGATGTTCTTCTCAGGAACAAATAAGCATTCTGCCTCCTTCCTCAGAATAACTGGGTGCTATAAATCACTCCTCTCCAGATTTCAGGTAGCTTCATTCTCCCCTTTATTCTTGCTCCTTTAAAATGATTCACTTTGGGGAAATCAAATGGTGGCATCATCCTTGACAAGTCCTCTAAAAACTACTGGGTCAACCTTAAGCAGAAGAAGAGTACTTTGTGACTATATTTTCCCCTCTACCTTTCTTCCTTTAAAAAAAAAAATCATTTCGCTTCTACCTTTTAGTATATAATGGTAAACAAATCCTTATTGGAATTTCCACCATGATAAACCAACCTTAGGCTGAACCGGGCAGCTTGGTAACAACTAACCTGAGACCTTTCTCTGACCTTTTCTGCCCAGTCCCCTACTACGCCCACTGATTCTACTCAAGGACTTCTATGTTGTGTGTCCATGACTCCCAAGCAGAGATTAATACAATGAGAGATATGCTGATCTCTGGCACAGAATACCTTGTCTGATTACTAGCTCTGGCCAGTTGGTCACTCTTTTCTTCCCTCCCTTTCCCATTTAAAAAAGTGAAACCAAAACCAAAAAATTTTCTCTCCTCAAGATGTGGAATCACAGAGTGAAATACTCAAGATGTCAAAGGTGCCGAGACCTCCTCCACACGTGCCTGGCTTGCCTTCTCCCTGAATGCTGTGGGCACTTGATTCAGTCTGCGTATTCAGGCAGGAAGACAGAGATGGGCCGCGCGAGGGGGTTGATCTGGGAGCCTTTGAATCACTAGCAATCAGAGAACCCAATTCGTTGTGATAACATCATACAACTCGTTTGACCCTACACCCGACCCCACCTCTCTAAAATCTGGGATGGGTGTTTGTGCGGTTAGCTGTTTGCAAGTGGCCATTTTATGACAGGAAATGACCAGGTGGTGTTAACCCTTTCCTTACCACTAAGGAAGATGGCAAGTCTGCCTATGCAAATTTCTATAACATTTGGGGCCCAACCTAAGGAGAGGGTGGAGGGAGTTTGTTTTTAGAAAAAGAGAAAGGGTTAAATACTTCACTGAGAAACCTCATGGGCAGATTTTTTAAATGATACAATCAGTCAGACTGGTGATATGTCTTTGGAATACTAATACAAAAATTGTGTTAATGTTACTTTAAAAACGAATTTTAAGACAATAAATTATAGAGGAAAATAGAATATAACCTGCATTTGGTGGGGGAATTATTGCCTGTTTTTCCAAGTTTAACAAAATTAATATTTCAAAGTCCAGGTTTGAAATACTTTATATAAAAGAATAGCTTTTTTTGGAAAAAAAAAAAAAACATGTTTGATGTCTACTGTGGATATATATGTATACCAGTATATATCTCTATACATATGTGTATATATATGTGTGTGTGTGTATATATATATGTATCCAACTTTACTAAATAATATACTGTACATATACACCCACCCTTAAACTTGTACATACTGTATATATATAAAATGGCCACATTTCTTACGTGTGTCTGTCCCCGGAAGGGTGGACTGATTGTTTTTGGATGTCTGCAGCTGTTACCTTGAAGGATGCAATTTCATCTTTCATTTATTTTTCCCCATCTAGACTGTATCAGGATAAACTGTAACTCCAGTAAGTTTTCCCTCAAGTTTCATTTTGTTCTTTAAAAAAAAAACAAAACTGACTTTATTTTGTTTACTGTTTTATGAGCTGTTTTTTATTTGAATTATTTTTTCTTTTAACAATGGAGTTGGGGGGATCTGGGGCTAAGAAGATGGGGGCCTGGGTGAGGGTGAAGGGCTGAGTGTGGTTTTGGGTGTGGTTTCTGAAGTGAGGGCAGGTCCTCTCTTTCCTTGCATTTGCTCTATATGAAGAAAAGAAGGCAAGGGCACATGAATAATGAAATAATGAAAAATCAAGTTGAAATGATGATTTATTGTTTTTGGGAGGTAACTCTGAGAGTGAACAAAAAGCTTTAGGGCAACCAGCATGCACTTCTCCACTACCAAACAGTTTAGAAAATAAAAGCACAGTTCTTGGCCCACAGGTGGCTGCCAACTCTGACATTTCTTTCCCAGTATTTATCTCTGTTGGGAACTTCTAGCAGGGTGGGCAGATCACTGCTGTTGGTGATAAGGCAACACTTTAACCAAAGACTTGAGACACACTCTGTCTCTGCAAAAGGACGAACTGCAGTATTATTTTCACCTTATCCCATTCAGATACCCTAGTTCTTGAAGAAGAGTCCTAACAAGGCACAGGATGAAAACTACTCATGTATTTCTTCCTCTTTCTTAGAAGTAAACATTAGCTTCAGTCAACATATAGAAGAGGAATATGAAGATAAGTAGGAAGAATAGGCATAAGAGAAAGAATAGGCCTAGATGACGAAAGGAACAAAGGAAGAAATATGCTTTGAGTACTATAGCATATTATATTAGGCTTATTAATACTAACTACTGTAACAAGCAATCCCAACATTATAATGGCTCAACAAAAGAAGGGTTTATTTCTTGTTCAGTCAAAGTCCAATGCTAATTGGTCAGTTTTCCCAGACAGCTCTCTTCAAAGAGGTAATTCAGGGATCTAAGATCCTTCCATGAGGTGGGTTCACCACCTCGGAGTTCTTTACTTCTGGCTGTATCCATAGGGAAGAGAGAGAGAGAGAGCTTGGGTGGTTGTGCAGTAGGTTTTATTGCCTTGCCTGGAAGTAACAAACATCACTTCTATCCGTATTTGGTTTGCTAGACATGACTCCATCCTACATGCAAAGGAAGCTGGGAAATGTAGTTGGCTAGTGCACCCAGGAGAAGAAAAGCTGGATTAGTTGATATCTAGCACTTGTAATTCTCCATAGTTTCTCATCATTTTTTAAATTCTTTCCTCGCTAGGGTCTTTCTGCAGGAACAAAAAGGAAAAAATCCAACTTTTACATTTGGTTTACTTGTTGATTCCATCCTAGTAAGTCTTTTATAGGTGCTAGTTTAAACTTCTTTCTTGGTAGAAGATATATTATAGGCATGACAAACTAATAAAGCCCAATTCTGCTTTCTGGGGGAGCAAATGTTCCATCTAAGTTAACACAAAAAGAAGAAATTTAAAATATCGATATAAGCAACTGCTTACTAAATAGAGTGCTTTATCCTTGTCTTGGCATCACTTACAGTTATTTTAGGCAGTGGCCTATTTTCTGTGTTTAAATATTTCTAATTAGCCAGAAATTTGTCCTGGTATTTAGATCATTAAAAGCCTAATTGAAACATCCTTTCTCTCCAAAGCCTGGAGTTTTCTGTTCCTGTTTTTTTGGTTTGTTTGTTTTTTTAAGCAGCTTTATTGAGATATAATTTTCATACCAGTACATTTACCCATCATAAACCTACAGTTCAAGGACAATAATTAAACTTATAAAGTTGTCTAAATATCACCACAATCACATTTTAGAACATTTCCATCATCCCCAAGATTTCTTTTCTGCTCATTTGTAGCTAATCCCTGCTCCTACCCATGGTCCTAGATAACTATTGGTGTGCTTTGTTCCAATAAATATGACTTTTTTGGACATTTTATTTACATGGAATTAGACAAATTGTTATATAGTCATTTGTATCTTGCTTCTTTAAAAAATTTTAATGGCATTTCTATGGAAATATTTTCTCTTTCCTTTTGCATTGGTTTTCAGAAGGAAATAAGGTGGAAACTCAGCATGAAGGTGGAAAGCCTCGTATCCGAAGCTACATCTAGCATCTTCTAGCTTCAGAGACTTATTTGGAGAACAGGGAACTGAGGCACTTATTTAATCAGGATATCAGGATTTGCTTTTGCTGCTCTATCCATGCTTTCTCATGAAGTCAATCCCATATATTCCACATGATCAGCCACGGAAAGTCATCATAAGACAACTTCCAGGATTATCTCTGTTGGGAAGACAGTGACACAGATGACAGCAGGTTTTTTTAATCTGATAAAATATTTTCTATTTACATCCACCAAAAACAGCATTGAGAGGAAAATATGTCAGCAACGTTATATTCCCAGCTTTGATCACAAAATATAGAAAGAATATAACTGATTTCAATTCAGTACTTACATAAAGAATCAAGATTAGATTTTGGAAATTATTTTTGAGATTCTCACAATAAACTTTTAATGTACTAAGAACATTAATTTTGTTGGAAATTTAATATCGGAGAAATAATACAGTGCTCAATGGTTGAACGGTGTTTGACTAGAAAAAACAAATACACATGGGTCTTTTAAACTAATCTAACACCTTTAGAGCTAAACAATGTAACCATGTATCTAGGGTTATGTAGAGTCACAAAGTAAATATAGTACTTTTTTCTGAAGCTAATTTTAATTGTTAATATAGAGTAAAAGTTTAAATTGAAACCAAATTGATATATTATGCAGAAGAATGCAAATAAGCATAAGTCTTTAAGAAAAAAAAAGTAAGAATTCAAAGATATTTCATTTTTATTGTGAATCTTCTCTATTTCATCCCTGGTATTAATGGCATTTGAGTGGAAAAGTTTGAGAAGACTATGCAATTAAATTTGGAGAGAAAAAGGGTATACGTGATCCGAACTTCTAAGCCCCTCTTCTTATTGACTCCATGTCAGATTTCATAGCTTGACCTGTTACAGGATCTCACATTGTCTCCGTAATAGGTGTGTCAGTCCTTACTCTTATCTGATTTTCAACTGTGAGAGTATTTGCACCCTGGGTTTGAGAGGGAAGAGGCTTTCCCTCAGCCTTACCTCTTGCTGTTACTTCAACAGAAGTCATAGGGTACCTTGCTTAATTTTCAAAACAGAGCTTCTTTTTTTTCCCCCTTGAAGGGAAATACTGAATTAAATTTAAATCAAGGTGGATTATAAGTTTGTGAACTTTTCCAGTCATTCTTTTATAGAATGCCTGTCCTCTGAAAAGTCACTTGGGTAAAATACTGAATGACATCAGCTATTTTTTTTCCTGTTCATCTGCCATAAAATGTTGTTTGTTCTGGGAAATGGCTATTTCCAAGGCATTCTGTGACACTCTTTAATGGAGACAAGAACATGAAAAAGAAGGATGATCTTCCAGCATCAAGAGAAAACAATGGGCCATGAGAGAGAACGGTGATCTTGAGGGGAAAAAAAGCAGTTTTCTTCTAGCTTTCTTCCTTTGGGCTTTGCTTCCTGGCCCTTTTGTCAGAGACTATGGCCCAGTCCCATGTCAAGTATTTCCTACCAAAAAGCAAAACCAATTTTCTAATCAGCTGTTCTTTCTCCCTTTCTTAACTTCTCTTTTTTAATACTTTGTCTTTCCTCATGGTATCTATGATATATTCGTTATTATTCATTACAAATCCTACTATTCCTGCTTTCCAAATCCTCCAAGAATACCACACCATAAATTCCTCTCTAGTTACTATCAATAAACATATATTAGAGAGTGTGCAAATCAAGGTCTTTGGTTGAATCAAGTTTGTTGCTGAATTTGATTCATCTGGCAGGAATGTATTTAAAGACACTTAATAAATATAGTTCTAGCTTAGAATTTATTTTTAAATTGCAAAAGAACAACAGAGTTGGCAGCCATCATGGTGAATTGAACTACAGGGTGACCTGGAACACTACTAAAGAAAACAGACCTGGCCAGATGTGGTGGCTCACGCCTGTAATCCCAGCATTTTGGAAGGCCGAGGCAGGCAGATTACGAGGTCAAGAGATTGAGACCATCCTGGCCAATGTGGTGAAACCCCGTCTCTACTAAAAATACAAAAATCAGTCGGGCATGGTGGTGCACACCTGTAGTCCCAGCTACTCGGGAGGCTGAGGCAGGAGAATTGCTTGAACCTGGGAGGCGGAGGTTGCAGTGAGCTGAGATTGCGCCACTGCACTCCAGCCTGGCAACCGAGCGAGACTCCATCTCAAAAACAAAACCAAAACCAAAAAGAACCAGGGCTGTTTTCTGGAGAATTTCTGGAGGAAATGACCTGTTCCTATGGCTCTAGTTCCGTAAGGCTGGCAGTAATCTAAGAGGCATGCAGTTCTGAAAACAGGTATGAACTTCTCGTTGGTGTCATGAGTGCGCAAGTGAAAGTATGGAAAATGACTTTTTGTCTTTGACCTTGTCTGATTGTGCCTCTGCCCTGTGATTTCCTAGCCAATAATTTATTCTATCCCTTTCAAGCCATGTGCAGTATGAATGAATATAGAGAACTAATAATAATTAAATATGTGGATAGCTTGAATGAATATAGTAAACACATATTAATGAATTTCAACTTTTTCTTTCTTTTTCTATCTCTCTTTCCTCTCAAACGCTAATTCTTCTGTGTTGTGGCCATCTTCATTATCTTTCTAAAATGGAGTGTATATGTGGCATGGGAATTGTGAGTTTGTGTATATGCCTGATTATTTAGGTATATGTAACAGTGTCTCTCTCACTAATTACTTTGAACCTGAAGACCCACTAATTTATCTGTGACAAGGTTTATTTTTTCTTCTTAGACACAGAGGAGAAAGGAAATAGAGTGCTGTACAAAAATATATTGACCTTAAGACACTCAAGTGCCACAATGGAGTTATTTGTGTCAGAGAATAGCTTTGATGATCTTGTGTATTCTCTATATACGCAGATATCTTTGATTCATCATAGAGGTGCACAGTAATCTCAGAGATGTATGAAAATAACATCACAAGGATATGATGTCTGCAAATTTTATCTCCCAAGGCTACTAGTGTTTGAGTATTTCTCCTCTTGGACTTGCTTGGATAATTTGTTTGTTTGTTTGTTTGTTTGTTTTTTTGCCTTTTCCCTTAGCTTCTCTGCCTTAAGTTTCTAAGCAGACTCCATTTCCAGTGCTTTGGAAAAGTTAACAGCATGTGGGTGGTTATTGCTTAATTTAGGCACAGTTTAGTGAGCTGCAGTTTATTATACTGGACTTACAGTTTTCTTCTCTTTCTTTTACTCTGTCTTTCCTCTCCATGGTACCAGAATATGTTATTTCATCTTTAGGAATGGTTTATCTGAGAATCTCAGAGCTGAATTGTTTAGCTCATTCCTTTAACTCAGAAACTCTTGCCTCAGACCAATAAGGAGGGCTGACTTCTTCACTATTAAAAGTCATTCTCAAAGGAAATTGTAGAACCCTCTTTGGTATCCATTTTAAAAGTCAAGTAATCATTACTGTCAGCCATTTACCTGGTGATGCCACTTATTAGAATCTTAGCAGAGATGGAAAAGCAAGAGCCTATGTATCATAATGTATTCTTTGTCAAACTATAAGCAAGCTATAAGCATTACACTTCAGAGCTTCTATCTTCATAACGCATATTTTTGCTTCTTTTGATATGTTTTATATTTCTTGTAACATATAGAACACTTCAAGTGTAATAATATTTATCGTATCAATAACAGCTAGATTTTAATACGATAGTGGGATGCTTCCTAAATATATAACATTAAACACTTCTTAATAAATATTAATTCAGATTGGTTTATTTTAAAATAGTTAATAAGATTATACATGGAACAAAAGGCAAAATAGTAAAAATTCTTCCCACTCATCGTATTCCTCAAACTCCTTTTCCCAAAGGCAACCAAATTTATTAGGGATTTTTGTATCTTCTTTCAGGGATAGCCTATGAGTATACAACATATAATTATATCTACATTCTTCTCCTCTTTCTTCTCCTTGTCTTCTTTCTGCTCATACTTTTCCACATCTTACTTATTTTTTCCACTTAAAATGTCTTAGAGACTATTCCATGTAAAAATATACAGGTTTATTTTATTCCTTCTAATGGCCACATAACATTTCATTTTAGAGGGATGCTATATTTTATTAAATCAGCACCCTACACTTAAATTTTTCTCAGCTTTTTACTACTAAAAATGTAAGAAGTATATACTTTTGTTCATTAGTTAATGCATACATGTGTAAGAAGGTCTATTGGATAAATTCCTAAAAGTAGAATTGCTGAGTCAAAAGACAAGTGCATTATAAATATTGATATATATTACCAAACTGCACTCCAAAGAGGTTTTACAAAGTTATATTCCTACCAGCAATATGTGTGTTTGCTTCTCCTCACTCTTGTAACACACATCATATTATCAAACTGTATTTTCATTTTCTTAAGATAGCTTTTCAAAATGTTGCTGTCACGTATGTATTTTCCATAGATCTTTTCCTTCCATCCCTTTACGTCTTCAAATATACATAGGGATCATTGTCATTCATGACTTTGGTGACCACTTATATCAGAAATCTTTTGATAGCAATCTGCTACAGCAACATTTCCTATGTTAATCTTATTTTAATAAACAGGGATATTGTAGAAAAGTAGCAATATGTTATAGTAATTTTGTGTAATTTATCTCCTATATTATTATTGATCTGTGTTGAGATCTCAGCACAGACAGGCATTTAGTGCAATTACAAAAATCAAGGAGGACACTGGAGCCAAATAGCCAAATAGCCTGGGTTCAACACTTGTCTGTGCCACAAATGAGCTACATGTCTTTGACAAGTTACTTCAACTCTTAGTTTCCTCAGTTGTAAGTTTCACATGAAATTTAGAAAGAATAAAGGGAATGGGATCTAGCACCAAATTAAAAAGTAAATGTGATGTGAACTTGAGGCATTAAATTACAAATAAGTGGTTTCCAAAAGAGAGTGTGCTTTGTCTCATCAAAGGAAAAAGCAGAGGAAACAGCAAAAGAGGAGGAGAAAAAGAACTTGTTAAAAGCACAAGCCCTCATAAGTTATGTTTTAGTCCATTTGGTGTTGCTATAATAGAATACTTGGGGTTAGGTAATTTATAAAGATAAGAGGTTTATTTGGTTCTTGATTCTGGTGGCTGAAAGTTTCAAGATTGGGCGGTTGCATTTGGCGAGGGCTTCATGCTGCTTCCACTCATGGAGGAAGACAGAAGGGGAGCTAGTATGTGCAAAAAGATCACTTGGTGAGAGAGGAAGCAAGAGAGAGAAACCAAAGAATATAGACTCTTTTTAACAACCCACTCTAAAGGGAACTGATCTATTCTCATGTACAAAGAGAAGTCACTAACCCCTGCCTGAGGGCATTAATCTATTTATGAGGGATTCACCCCATGACTCAAATGCCTCCCACTGAGCACTGCCACCACAAAAAAAAGGGAGCAAATTTCTACATCAGTTTTGGGGGGAACAGACCATATCCAAACCATAGCAAGATATATGGATATAAACAAAGTTAATAGAGCTGCTGAATTCTAGGAAAGATTGCTAAAGAATAAATTTTTAATATCTGAACATCTTAAAATAGGCAAATACCCAGCCAATGTAGAAATTTTATATTGTTAAATATCAGGTTAAGAGAGGCAGTATATAGACTCATATAACTGTTTATCAATCACAATTTGAACTGCTGTATTATGTTAAATTAGTGTACATGGTTTAGATATGTCATATAAAGTTAGTGTACCTAGTTTGGAGATATGTATACACACACCTGCACACAGAAAGAGTGAGAGAGAGAAAGATCTAATGCCAGTACAGCCTAAAATTTTTACATTGATATCTGCCACTGTATGATTTTTATGACTTGAAGCTACCTTGGATATAGTCTATGCTTGGTAAATAATTGCTAAGTAAGTGAATGGCGTAATGAATTGTATCCATTGCTCTACCTTAATTTATTATTTACACAAAATTGTTAAGAATCAACATTCAAGGTACAAGCCTAAAAATTGTGAAGTACAATGTTTTGTCTTGTTGTCACTCAGAAAGGAAGAAAATTAACCAAGGAGTGAATTTGTCATCTTAACCTGATAATCTAAAAGAATATGTATTACTTTCTCTGTAAAATAAGAGATTTCTGACAAATAAATATTTTCATGAAGTCTGATTGGGCCATATTTCGATTGAAAGTAAGGAAAATTTCATGAAGGAAGATGAATGTGTATCTGTAAACATTGCATGTCGTCATTCCTCCTTGTTCTTCCTCATTCACTTATTCCATGGACATTTACTGAGAGTAAGCAGAGTTCCAAGAGCTGAGTGTCATTTTAGGAATTTATACTGCAAATTTCCAAGGAAAATGTAGGAGGAATTCTCATAGACTGAGTAGTTTCTTTCTCCCACCCTACTCTTCCCTTTCACATTGCCCACCTCCATTTCTTGTTTTTCTTGAAGAAATTGGACCTCAGATGTATGTATCTCTAAAATCCAGATGAGTCTCTTATGGATTTTGTTCAGGGCTAATTCAACATTCAATTCAACATAATGAGGTCTTTTTTCACAATGTGTGTGCATTTCTCATGATGAGGCCCTAAATGCTGGTTTACTTAGGGATTTTCCTGATTTCCTTTTTTGTTTTGATTTGCCCTCCTTCATCTGACCACTTGCTTGGAGCCTTGCAAGCTGTGTTTCTGTGCCCCTTTAAAAGGCTGATATTTCAGGGACTGTAATTTTGAGTAAAAATACTGTTTCTGTTTTCCTTCTACCTTCCCAAGATTTCTTTATGTACTCCAATCCATTTTATGTGTCTAATTGCTATAGTCAGATATACAAGGTGACAAATTCTGTAAGTACAGTTGGTCTTCCATAACTGCTGGTTCTGCATCTGCAGATTCAACTAACAAAAAAATTGAAAATAATTTTCAAAAACAATAGAAAATAATACAAATAAAAATACATATAACAGCTATTTGCGTACATGTACATTGTGTTAAATATTATAAGTAATTTAGAGATTAGAGTATAGGAGGATGTACATAGTTTATATGCACATACTACAGGACACCATTTTATATAAGGAACTTAAGCATCTACAAATTTTGGTATTCATAAGGGTCTTGGAACTAATTTCTCATGGACACCAAATTAGGACCGTATTAGTTTCAGGCACAGTTTATATTTTGAAAATTAGGAGGTATTACGGTAAATTTAAATGGAAACTGGGCCTGAGAAATCCCTGAGCAGAACAAAGCCAGTTAGGCCGCATAAATGACCTTAACCTTGCTGGATTTGCAAATAAGAGCAAAAATTAATTTGAGCTACAGCTCATAAATACCTATATTCAGAGAAAACAGAATGTAAGCTCAACCAATCAGAAGCAGCCAACAAATTTATAATTATATAACTAGGGGACTTTCCAATAGGATAGGCCAAATAAGGCAACAGTGTAACTGTAATCCATCAAATATTTTATTTGCTTTACTCCCGTATTTGTCCTATAAAAGCCTGCTCTTTGCATTCCCTCAGTGGAGCTCCTGAGCCTCTTTTGATTTAGAGCTTCCCTGTCCAATTCATGAATCACTATTTGTTAATAAGATCTTTAAAATTTTTATTGTGCCTCAGTTTTTCTTTTAACCGTTTGACCTCTATGTGGTGTAGGATGTACAGCGACCATTTGGTAAACTAATATTATTAACCTAAATTCTTTATTCTTGTTTGGTAACAAGATAAATGTATTAATGGATGTATTTCCCTTTCATTATGCCTAATATATATAAATTATATGTATAAAGTACATATATACATATATATATAAATTGCAGTTGTTTTTATGCATATCATAAAAGATAATATTATAATTTGAATTCTGGAGTTTCCAGAATAATTAGCCACAAAATGGAAGTCTGTTTACTGATTCAAAGCATCTCAGGAAACAGAGTTTCCAATTTTGGGAAGAAAACTTTACAGACCAGGAGATGTTATTTACAAAAAAAAAAAAAAAAAAAAAAGGAGTAATTTTCTGGCTGTTCTGTTGACTTACTAGAATCACATAGCTTTTTAACTCTGAGTTTATTAGAAGTTAGGGAAATAAAACTAAGAAGATTTTATACATTTCTTTCTCAAAATTAAGCTGTTTCAGAGGAAATCTGACTGTGTGATATCTGTTCACAAAATGATTGTCATCCCCAAGCGTGTGCCAGTCCTCTGTCAGCAGCACTGTTCTCAAAGATTCCTGGAAGGGACCCTGTGGAAAAATGAGAACAAGAGAGGCTATCACATGGTGCAAGTAAGAGGTGCAGTGTTGAGTTATAATAATCTAAGTGTCCTTCCTAAATGGCTGAAAGTATATTGCAGTAGAAAAGTATTAAAATGTGTATGTGTCCCAAAAAAGAGGCAAAATGTAATGGAGATCATGTCCTCTAAAGCAAAATATTTGGATGGTTATGAACTCAGGATCCTCCAATAGGCCTGCTGGGGCACACTTTTTTTTTTTTAATATCAACATATTACAAATGGGGAAACCAAGGCTCAAGGACACTGAGTGCTTGACATAAAATCTCAAGGTGATGAATGGTAGGCATGAGTCTTTATAAATTTAGTTTTATAATTCTTCATCATATGAGCACTCTTTTGTCCCCTAAATCAAGCTGTCTCTTAATGATGACACAGGACTTTGTTTTTAAAGGATTAATGGGGAAAAAAGAGGGAGATCACTGCAAAGGTACCGAATTAGAATATTTTTACCTAAACCGATGAATAGGAATGGAATGAAATTTATTTCTGAAATCCAGGAGATGACAGAAATGAAATTGGTGCTATCCACAAGTGTGGGCAGGATGAAATCTAAAGCAATAAACAGAGGGCTGATCCTCTGTTCCAGTATAATAAAAAGTAATATTTGAAACACAAAAGTGAGAGAGAGGAAGACCTGCTTATTTCCTGTGAGGGGTTTTCCTGTGACAGGAGGCACTTTTCTTCCTTTCCTCCCCAGAATCCGAGGGGAAGGAACTGCCCCACTGACCAGAGTGACAATGCCCATAGGACTGAAGGGGTAAGAGCAACAGAAACGTAATGCTTGAAAGGAGCAGAAACAGCGTATGGCAGCAGCAAATGTGTGTCAGATAGAAAGACAAAGGGAAAGGGTCACAAAGAAGTATTCACAATGGAGCAACACACACGTAGTATGTTTTATAACGCTGGAAAAATTCTGTACCTTTCACATCTCACAGAGAAAAGAGAACACAAAGGAAGATGGATTAAAAAAAAAATGATGCAGCCACTGGGCCAGTTATCTCTGGCTAGAGAAGGATTACCATTTCCTTACAAAAAGAAATTGATAATTGAAATTAAACTCAGATTGCCTAGGTATACCTGCCAGCAGTTGGAATGTTTAACTTAACTGCTCGGTTTACTTATTGACAAGCAAACTCCCTTTTACTAATAGAACCAATTTACAAAACTTTCTGGTCATCAGAAATAGAAAAGCCAGATATGGTAACACCCTGATGACTAGTTAAGTACTCAGGTACTTATCCATGACTTGGTTTATCCACCCTCCTATATGTCTGATAGAAAACACAAGGAGTAGGAATCTCATGGTTAACATTTCAAAGGCATGAAAATTGAATACTAAGTGAAGATACAACTTCATTCTTTCCCCTCTTCATATCTTCCTGGACCCTTTTTCTCCTTTGTCACAGCAAAATAATATAGGCTACTAAGTCTATGCACAAGGATATTTACAATAAACATTTGACAATCTTTGCTATTGCTATATGAAGTGCATGCACTTGACAGGTGGCTACTAATTATTATAGTAAAAACAATAGCATTGAGTGATTTCTGCCATTATGGGATAAGAAGTTTGCTGGCATTATCTTATTTAATCTTCACCACAATCTTATAAGGTAGATATCATTATCCTCATTTTAGAAATGAGACTTATTCATATGGAGGCTGGGCGTGGTGGCTCAGGTCTGTAATCCCAGCACTTTGGGAGGCCGAGGTGGGTGGATCACTTGAGGTCAGGAGTTCGAGATCATCCTGGCCAACATGGTGAAACCCTGTCTCTGCTAAAAATACAAAAATTACCCGGGCATGGTTTTGGACACCTGTAATCCCAGCTACTTGGGAGGCTGAGGCAGGAGAATTCCTTGAACCTGGGAGGTGGAGGCTACAGTGAGCCGAGATCGTGCCACTGCACTCCAGCCTGGGTAACAGAGCAAGATTCTGTCTCAAGAAAACAAAACAAACAAACAACAACAACAACAAAAAAGAAAGAAATGAGACTTAGTCATATGGAATGTTTTGCCTAGCTTCAAATTCAGTCTGCTTCATGCCAAAGCCTCTGCTCCTCACCATTGTACATATTGCCTCTGCCACTTGTATGCTGAAGTGTTAATGCCTAAGTGAATGAAATCTATCACTCTAGAACAAGTGTTGATGGTCCCATGAAAGAGGCCACTTCTAATCACTAATACCTCCTATCTCTGTAGGTAGTCTTTCTGAAGTCTTGACCTTCCAGAGTCAAGCTCCCTCAGCTCAGCTCTATAGGCATATTAGTGCCCCATGTTTGTCATAACCAGTCTCGAAGGCATTGTCTATTTCAGTGACTGAAAGGTACTTGGCATTTAGGATGCATAGAAGATGAATTAGGAATTATTATTCAGGAACAGAGACAACTAAGAAGAGGATAACATTAGAATGCCATAATTCAACTTATGTTTATTACTGATGAGTCACTCTCCACATGACTGGTGCTTTGTTGACCTTCTCTTGGTAATGTTGGTACTTTCTGTCTCTTATCTCCTTCCATTGTACTCTAGTCCTCTAGTCTTAGCCAACAGGTTGTGGCTGCTTCAATCCCCGAGGCTCTTCTACACTACCTCTGTGTCCATGCTTTGCTGTGTGCCCTATAGATCTTTCCTCTCTGTATCTGCCTTTGCAACAGCTGTCTGCTCATCCTTCATCACAGCTCAAGGGGTCACCACCTAGATGAAACCTTTCTTCTACTCCAGGCAGGTCTAGGTTATTCCACCTCTAAGTTCTCATGGCACTTCGCACATCTTTCAGAACTCTTATCACAGTTATATGCTGTAAACAAAGAATCAGGGGTTTTATAAAATTGGGAAGGAGAACTTTATTTCTCATAAAGGGTTGCAGCCTGCAGGCTTGCCATCCCAGAGGCTGGGAAGCATAGCCTCTGGCAAAAGCTGAGGGCAAGCACATTGAGGTGATCAGGGGTAAAGGGAGCAGGAATTTATGCTGAGCAGGGTAGCTGAATATACATATTTAATACACTATAGAAAGAGTCATGAATATTTATGGAAGGAGAACCATGCAAATGTGCAATTGAGCTTCATACCTCTTCATGGGTTACACGTTCAAAAAAAATAGCTGTGTTAGCATGATCTGAGGGTGGAGTTTTTGGCCCTCTGACATCAAAAAGTAAACCAGAGGATATGAAAATTGCCAGTGTATATCCCCCACAAGTCAGCCAAAACTGGTCCAGAGATGGTGGTTGGTTTTTAGGAAGGGATGCCTTGTGAAACTGATTAACTGTCACATCAATACTGTAAAGAGGGAGGGAGAGTCTGGTTGTGGCCTCAGGTGATTGGCTAAAGACAGATAAAGAAATGGGTCACCTGCTTCTTTTTTTTTGTTTTCCCAGAGCTGGTTTCATTGCTCCTTAGGAAAGAATCCTGGTTGAAGGTGAATAAGGAAGGGGTATACTAAGACATGAATATACTAAGGCATATCTACCCTCCCTGCACATCATGGCTGGAAACTTAGTTTTTAAGCTTTCTCTGGGTACTCCTTGGCCAATAGGGGATTCTGTTCATTCAGCCAAGGGGCTTGAGATTTTATTTTGAGTTCTCTATTCTTTATTTGTTTCCATGGGTATCTTCAGAACCAACCTCTGGACTCCTCATGATTTGGGGAAATGCACTATTCGTCATTGTATCTTCACCGTCTAGCACAGTACTAATCATATAGAAGGCATTAGTGAACACTTATTGAATTAACAATTGTAAGTTTAATGACTTGAAACTTTGAGCCACAGGAGAAATCTGTAGATAAACACAGATTTCTTAGTAAGAGGAAAATTATTCCATACTTACAAAGACAGAAATCTCAGCAGATCAGATGAAAATACCATAGATTATCATAATGAGGGCACTTGTCCAACTCTTGAAGGGAAATATGTTTTTAGAAACCCTTACTAAATACTACAATGTCAGAAGGCTAAATTTAAATAAAAAAAATGTGATTCCAAAACAACCTGAGCACAATGGGGTGACCACAGTCAACAATATTTCATTGTACATTTAGAAATAACTGAAAAAAAACTAGGATTGTTTGTAACACAAAGAAATGGTAAATGCTTGAGGTGATGGATACTCCATTTACCCCGATATGATTATTACACATCATATGCCTGTATCAAAATATTTCATGTACTCAATAAATATATACACCTACTATGTACCCATAAAAATAAAAAATATAAAAGTAAAAATCGGATCCATCTTTTCCCTAAATAGTGGTTGTTCAAAGAGACATTTAAGGCACAAGTGATGTTTGTGCAGTATTGTTTTGCACATATCAAATTCTAGGTTTTATGTCTTACCCACCCTGGATAGAAATTTATATCCACTCCAGGAGTCGGAGGTTGCAGTGAGCTGAGATTGCACCACTGCACTCCAGCCTGAGTGACAGAGCGAGACTCTGCCTCAAAAAAAAAAAGAAAAAAGAAAAAAGAAAAAGAAAAAGAAAAATTTGTACCCATTCCTCTATTCTTTTTATAGGCTTCTGTGAGCTTCAAAATGATCCTTAAAGAGATTGAAGATGATGACTCAGAGCAGAAAAATAAAACAAAAACAACAACATGAGTGGCAGAGTTGCGTGATAGAAAGAATGGAACCTTCAGGTCCAGTTAAACCTGCTCTGCTATTAATTAGTTTTTGGTTTTGAGGTGATTTTTCCAAGCCATCATTATTAGTAATAATAGCTACAATATCATTGGATGAAGAAAAATTTCTGAACAGAAGCATAGCTCCCAACCATATGTTTTCCATCACAGCATCTGTACAGGCACCAAAAATCATAGATGTTCTTATAGCCTTGTGTCTCACAGTGTGAATTGCTCATTGATCATTTGAACTTGTAACAATGGAAACATCAGTTTTACCAGGCCTCCTGGGCACTTGTCTGACCTTTCTGATTTGTCAAATGGAATTGCTTCTTTTGTAAAATGTTTCATAGGAGACAGGACAACAATCTCTGTTTGATGAAGGTGAATGTACCCAAGATAATTTCTGGGGTTTTAATGGAAGAGTTTTGTGACAGCTGGTTTAGCATCTCCTGTGAAATAAATTCAAGGCCTTTTGTCTCACTGAAAGTAAGGTCACATTATTAAGAGAGAAGATCTTCCTCTACCAAAGTCACAGGGATTGACTATTCAGCTGAACCCCAGAGGGGCTAATCTGTCCCTGATAAAGTTGAGTTGGATGAGTATCATGCATTGCATGTGTTTGCCCATGATGAAATATATGCAGAAGAAACAAGAACAATAATATAGGCCAATATTTAATGAGGACTTACCTTGTACCAGATAATGTTTTCAATTGTCACATGTATTAGATCCTTTAATTCTCACAAAGATGATATGGAGGGTGCAGGACCATTTACATTATTTGTGGGATCTAGTGCCAAATAAAGAATGTGAGCTCATTGTTCTAAAGGCAGAATGAAAGCTTTTTCCTTTCTTTCTCAATCTTTTAGTTAACCTGTCAAACATAGGGATACTCAGGGAGCAACTGTAGACCCTCACAGGCACTCACGACCCCATCCCACAATTCTTCGTGTGGAGGCAGAAGGTTGCAGCAGTTGCTAGAGGGAGGCAGAAAAGTGAATGAGGAAGAATCTGTCTGGGTAGGCAAGAACATTCAAGCCAAGGCTCCAAGTCCCTGGCTCATGTTCCATTGTGCCATTGAACTTGAAAAAACATGTGCACACATAAATTCACAGATAAAATTCTTAAGCATTTCAGGACAGTGACTAGAAAGCATTGAGCCCCAAACTCACAGGGTTCTAAGTGACTGCACTGGTTGCATACCTTTGAATATAGTTCTAAAAGTAGGTAATATTATCTGAATTTTACAGGTAAAGAAACTACAATTACCAGAAACAAAGTTTTTTGTTTGTTTGTTTTGGTGATGTGTTTGCTACCATATAATCACTAAAACATACTGTGCCTATTACACAAAATTTAGCTTGTTCTATATTTTGGTATACTTTTAATACTACTGTTTTAAAATTCTTAATTGCTCCTGCGTGTCTTCCCTCATGGCTAAAGATAAATTTGGTATCCTATGAACTATGTTTTCCATCAAGGTTTGCACAACGGCATAAAACAATCCATCACATTTTTCTGGCCAATAGACACATGCTTTATTTCTGAATGTCAACGTTTAAGAGACTGAAGTCTGTGACTACTGTTAATTTTGCTAGTAAAAATAAGTTCTCTCTGATTTTGGTTATTATCCATTGAAGATGTTATCTTCAATAGTTATCCATGCCTATGTCATGATATCTTCACTTCTTCCCAAATATTATCTTCCTCAGGTGCTCAATTGTGAATGAAAAGTCAAGCTCCTTGTCCATTTTTACTGTACCTCAGCCTTCAAAGGCCTAAATTACCATTTCATTTCTGTTGCTGATCATCAGCAACTAGAAGACAGAATTGGCATATTCTCACATCAATGTACCATTGCTGCAGAAATTCTTTGGGCTAACTGAGAGGACCAAAAAAAAAAATACAAAAGAACATTCCAGAAATAATTACCCATTCACCATCTTTAGTACAATGCTATACAAATAATTAATTTTTGATTCGTTATTCTCTATTCACTTTTTCCTAACATATGGATGCATATATATGGATCCAGTGAATCCCATTCAAAGAGAATAGATGGTGGGAAAACTATTGGGTGCCATCAGAATATTTTAAAGAAAAAACTGTCCTTTGAAACAAATTCTGCATAATATTTCGAACAGAATAAGAGAAAATTGGTTTCAAGTTAATAAGTGAAAGTGAAACACTTGCTGAGCCATAATAACTGCCATTCCTAAGGGCTGACAGGCCATGCCATTTTCCAATGTCTTGCTGAAAAAAATAATTTGTGTAGGCTACCACTGAGCAGCCATACTGGCTTGCCTTGTTCCTGCCTTCCTTCTGATTTGGGGCA
This sequence comes from Pongo pygmaeus, assembly GCF_028885625.2. Classification (NCBI taxonomy): domain Eukaryota; kingdom Metazoa; phylum Chordata; class Mammalia; order Primates; family Hominidae; genus Pongo; species Pongo pygmaeus. Next base: position 77,792,244 of record NC_072388.2, read on the forward strand.
CTGCAGTAGGAGCTGACATGCTGAGCTACTCAGCTGTCTCAGCCTCATGGCCAGGCCTCACTCAAAACAGTGTCCGAGGAAAATGACAACATCCCTTTGGAGAACTGAGCTAGACCTCGTATAGTATTTGCATTCATGGAACAGCATTTTCTTGTACTTACAGAACACTTTGTTGTATTTAACAACATACATAGTTGTATCTGATTTTATTGCCATTGCCTTTGAAGGCACGCATTCATTGTCCTGTGGTTTGGTAATGTTCTATTCAAATTGATTTGCAACAAAGAACGGGTTTACTTGGACTCCCTGCATCTAGTGTTGGTTCATGTCACAATTACCTGCAGGCAGCAACTGTTTATTGATGAGGATTTTATCATAGTTTTATGTGATTATGTGTTAGTTTAGCTTTCCCTTCTAAATCACCACTTAGTTTATAGTTCAATATTATCGATCCAAGTGCTACCAGAGAGCAATTCTATTGATGTCATGTTACCTGTTTGGAAGGCAGTCTAACTTTCAACCCACACTCTCTTTTGGAGAGAATGTTGCTTCAACTAACAATAATGAGGCTCTTGCTTAAATATTCTTCTCACACAATAGAGTAATTGGCATTAAATAAACCTCATATCTGAATATTTTCATTAAGAACTGGAGAGTTGGTGGTCCACTCTAAAGTGTCTATATAGAAGTTGGCTAACTTTTTCTGTAGATGGCCAGATAGTGAATATTTAGATTTAAAAGCCATATAGCCCTGTCACACTACTCCATTGTGCTCTTGTAGCACAAAACAGCCATAGACAATATCTAAACTGATTGGTAAGGCTGAGTTCCAACACAACTTTATTTACTAAAACAGGTGGTAGGACAGATTTTGCCCAAGGGCCATAGTTTGCTAATCCCTGTTCTAGGACCATAAGAGAGGTACATTTGTAGAAATTATGTTTGGAAAGCAGACTAGCTACCCAGAATTCCAAACAATAGGCACATGGAAGTTTGGAAAACTCTTCATTTAAAGCATTTTTTAGTTCTAGATGCTGGTAATGCAATGCTGAACAAGACCAACATGGTTTCTCTCCTTATAATATTTGCATTAACATTTGTGAATGCATAAACACATAAGTGAGTTCAAATAATGCCAAATGCAATGAATAAAATTAAACAGAGTAAAGTAAATGCCTGGGGGTGGGAGGAAGTATAACTTTAGATAAAACTGCCCTGGAAGCTTTTCTGAGAAAATAATATTTGAATTTTGGACATTTGATATTTGAATTATAAGAAGGATCTAGTCTTGGAAAGGTTTGGGAAAGAGCATTCTGTGCAGAGACATTGACAAAAGTGAAGGGCTTATGGAAGATACATACTTGGTGTGTTTGAGGAATAGGAAGACACCAATACAGTTGAGAAGGGAAAGGGACTGTTATCTCTATCTTGAACTGTTCCCATTAAACTGATCTATAATCAGAATTTTAAGTGAGTTAAATTCTTTCTGATTTACAATCATCCTTTCTTTTGTTCTTAGTCACTTGTGGAGGCAAATTCGCAGGTTATCTGTAGCCTTTCATGTCTAAATGTAAATATTTATAAATTCCAACTCACCATTATTGAACTGGAAGCAAGCCAGTGCTTCAGTTGAGGGACAGTTAAATCACACTGTTTGAACCATATTTGAAGAAATGATGAGACCAGTGTATTAGTGGTAAGACTTGTGGGGTTAAGGATACATAGGTCTAGTCATTTGAGCTATAGAGAGGATTTCACCATAGTCAATGGTCTTCAATTGCTAAATCAGGTAAAATAGCTCAACTATTAGTTTCACTATGGATGTCTAGAAGCCCAAAATTCATCAGTTAATTGAATACTGTAGACTGGGGGAAAAATTATTTTATCCAATCCCAAAAGAATCAACTCAAGTTTGTTTTGCAGAAAAATATTGCATCTAGTCCTATATTGTAATTTTATGAAGCTTTTTAAAATAAAATTATTTTAAATCCTTTGTTGCTCATGGTTGTAAAAACACTAATCCAAAGAGAATTGCCAGTATCTAAATAAAACACCCTGAGTTAATTTGACTAAAAAATCAAGTCCTTTGCCTCAATTAAGTAGAATGTGAGAAAATGGTTCCAACAGAATTAAGTTCAGCTCAGGGAAGTTAATTAGAGTGTCTTGCCTTGAAAGACAAGGTAGTTTTCTAGGCAATGGTATTTGATAACAGTGTTTCACATGAATGCAAAAAAATTCTATGCTCTGTTAAGAATTGCCGAAAGAGACTAAAACTCTGTGAGAGAGTAACCTCTTACAGTTTCAGATAGCCAGAGGGGGAAATCAGTCTGAATTCATAAAATAGTATATCATGGATTTTTTAAAAAATAAAATTGCTTTGAAATACATACAATAACTCGCCCAAGATGTGTATGGGTGCATGTGTGTGTTATCTCCATCCCAATAAATGCTATTGGGAATATATAAGGCTGACATTATCATTTTAGTTGATTGAAATAAAATATCTAAGTTACCTGTAGCATACTTAAAATCTTTTTATAAGTAAGGTAAATAGGCTTGACAAACTGGTGACATCTTAATTTGCTTCTTTTATCCATTTTTATGGATTTGATAAAGGTACACGTCAGCCTAGATTTTGTTACAAATTCTCAATTTATGTTTGATTCTGAATAAAATTTTATTGAAGATGTCTAAATGCAGCATCTCTGGTAACATAGGATTTCCAAAATTTTAGTTTGTCAGGAAAATGAAGAGGAAGAGATTACATTGTGTAACATGGGGCATTTTTTTCCTGCCTCATCTTAGCACAAGTTATTACGGGGGTGTTTACTCTTTTTTTTAAGTTTTAAATCAGGATTAGTATACTCATTTTTTTCTTGGTGTTTCCTATGTGTAACTGATATAATACCACCGGCCTGGGAGCTTTAAAGAAAATTATTTAATAATAAAATAGTATTTAGGGGCTCTTTTTTTTCATTTTCTGAGAAGATATAATGTATTCCTTTAAGCATTTTGAATCGCTTCTCTAGGAGTTGGCAGCAGCAAATGTTATAAGGGAACATTTTTGAAATATGGATCTTAATCACATCTTCTGTCATATCCACCAGAGTTTCCATTTTATATGCCACATTCAACTTCGTTCATCTGACAACAATAGGAAAATGTTACTTTAGACATCAGTGGAAGTTTTACTGAGTATCATCAAATGCTTAGCAAATATTTAAAATATTTCACATATTATGATCAGAAATTACACATTGAAGAATATTTCTTGGTTTGGGAACTTTAATAAAAAGAAGTGAGAAATAGATCTTGGTCTGACATGGAAGGTGGAGCAAGCTGATGACTTTACTAAGTGACTTGCTACATTCTTATAGAACAAGGTAGTGGGAGTATTTTTCACTAAACTATTTATGGGACCAAGGTCACGTGACTTACTCTTGTAGCCTAAGCTGGTGATAAGGCTTGGACTTTTAATTTCCACATTATAGCATGCAGGTATTAGAAAATTGATGACACAAGCCACAATTCTCACTGAAAAAGAATAGAACAATATCACACCCGTAACCCCAGCACTTTGGGAGGTGGATCACAAGGTCAGGAGTTCAAGACCAGCCTGTCCAAGATGGTGAAACCCCGTCTCTACTGAAAATACAAAAATTAGCCGGGCGTGGTTGTGGGCGCCTGTAATCCCAGCTACTCAGGATACTGAGGCAGAGAATTGCTTGAACCCAGGAGGCGGACGTTGCAGTGAGCCAAGATTGCACCACTGCACTCCAGCCTGGGCGACAGAGGGAGACTCCATGTCAAAACAAACAAACAAAGAAAAGGAACAGAACAATAGCACTTTCACTCATTTGCAATTTTAGCAGAGTTTTCATGGGTGAATATCAACATCTGTTGCTCCATTTCCTGAAAAGTCCTGTGGGTTGGAATGCCAGTGCTGTCCCAATTCACTTTGTCTTTTGCTTTAGTAATAGCAAAAATCAATATAATTACCATCACTATTCACAGTTTTTTAAAAATAAATAGTGGGACCCTCATTTAAGTGGATAAATTTGTTCTGTCTCATTCTTTGCCTTTGTTCAGGATCACATATGAAACTCTTTTCTGTAAGTTGGTTTTCTATCTCCATTGACCTTGAAATGAAAAATTCTTTCAAAATAAATATTTTACAAAATTATTTGTAAGTCGAAAAAGATTCAGCTTTGTCTCTTGAATCAAAAATGGTTGTCAAGTTTTCTGGTTGCGTATACTTAAACCTGCCAAAGGTAGTGATGGCTACTTCAAGAAGTCCACCTAAGATGTTGATACAATCAACGACTCTGTTTAGTTGTTCTTGCCAAGAAAGAAAGAAAGCATTCTAGATTCCAGGTGTTACTACTTAGCTGGATGTTTTACTTTACAAGGAGGCAGCCATTCATGGAAAACAGCTGTAATTACACAGCATTCAGGTATTTCAAAATTAAAGTAAGCTGATTTTAAGGTGGCACATGGCATGAGATTTTGCAACTAGGCTAAGTAAGAATGAAAGTGTAGCTTAGTTCTTCTCTTGCTGTCACCTTTGGACAAATCCTCTCTGTGCCTTGGTGTACAAGAGTGGGGTAATACCAGTGTGTTTCTCAGTGGGGAGTGGGGTAAATGAGGAGGACAAGAAGGTTAATTAATGCATAAAAGTGCCTAGATCAAATGCAGGCACCACTGTAAGCAAAAGACATCTCCTTGAATATTTCCTGCTAACTTTCAAAAACGAATGGAACTCAGCTGTGGTTTAAATAATAATAATGCCAAATATTGGAATCATAGAAAACTGAGTATTCTTATCAGTATCCCTGTGACTCAGTGATTTTGGTTCCTTAGAGAACTCATCTTGTTATGTAGAACTGAAGAGGAGCTTGGATGTCAGTTGGATAGCATTGATCCTGTTGAAGCTGTACCAGACACTGTATAAAATACAAAAGTTGTAGAGTCATCTGCAGGTCTGGTATACATGGAATTTACAATCTAAGTTTCACACATAAAACATCTTTCCGGGGAAGACATAAGCTATTGCCCTTGAAGATTTGTAACCTAGGGGTTGGAGATAGACTCCATGAGGCTGAGGCTCCTCTATTCCCCATGCTTCGGGAGAGTTGCTCCAGTTAGTCATGGCTGTGCCTTTTCTTGTCTCTCCCAAGTTCTCCTATTTCTATTGCTTGGTAAGTAAAACAGCTTATTTTTAGGGATCTTTAACAAATTCTGTAATTAGTACTCTGTAAAATGTTCAGTGATCCTGACTGTCTTACTTTTCACTATTGCTTAAGACCTCATGTCTTTTGAGTGACCTCTTCCTTCAGGAACCCCTAGAGCCTTGGTTTTGTGAGCCCATAAATGCCAGGAAGCCTCCAAGATTTCTAGCTTTGTGAAGTTTACAGACCATTCATTTCCGCAGTCTCCTGTTGTCATCTCTAGGGGAATTGCAATGTGTCCATCCACCCTTGAGGCATGGCAAGGTAAACATCCCTTGGAATGAAGACTGAATGCTTGGTTTTGTTCCCATATTTAATCTGAGAGAGTCAAATAATTCTTTGCTGCTTTCCTAAGAGTATTTTAATAAGAAAAGCATCAAAAGAACTTGGTCAAGATGGGGAATCTTGGGTCAGGAAAATTTAGAGACTTATTTGAAGAGAATATTTGAAAAGGATTCAAAGATTTTGAACTATCAGGGTAGAGGGAAATTGTTTCTGGTGGTTAAAATGGTAGGAAGTGGCTTTCAAATCTGAAAAAAATCTAAATGTTTTAAGGTGTTCCAGGCACTGTGGTTAACAATTTATATTCCTTTTCTTATTTAGTCCTCCCAACAACCCTGCCAAAGAGGTATTATTATTCCCCTTTGAAGTGAGGGATCTTAGTGTATTCAAAAACATTCATCTACTATTTATTGAACACCCATATTTCTAAGTGCTGATAATGTAGTTGTGAACAAGACAGCTTATATTTTAGAGGAGACAGGTCATTAGCAACTCAACAAATAAGTAGCATAATTTTCCTAGGAAAATATGTTGTGCAGAAGGTAAGGCTAGGTTACAGGTCATGCCAGTTGAAGGTGGGAACACAGTAGGTGTGTTTGCAGGACAGAAAGAATGTATGTATGGCTGGTGAGTGAACAAGGGAGGGGTGGTGGTGGGAAAAGATGCAAGGATCAGGCAGGGTCTTGCTGGCCAAGGCAAAGAGTTTGCATCTTATTCTAGGAGCGACGGGAAGCTTGAGGAAACATTATAAATAAATGAGTGATGTGATTCCGTTATGTATTGCAAAGTTCCCTCCGGCAGCTGAGAGGTTGAATAATTTGTTGAAGGTGAGGTGGGCACAGAGAAGAAAGATGGAGGGGGCTCCATCTTTCATGACTCACTTGGCACTTGGGCCCGTCTGCCTTGAAATCCCTTTCCTGAATACTGGTCTATTTTACTCGACTACTAGTATTAAGAGATTGGAAAGAAAGAATGCAGGTAATGGTCAGAGAGGCAAACCAGACTTAAAAAGCTAAAGCAAAAAGTTGCGTTATTTTAGGAAAATGAAGCAGGGTCATTCGTGCTAACTCCTGGGAAGCTGGCCTTTGAGTGGCTGGCTTGCGTGGCCCTTGCAGTGTTGCTCTGTAACACAGGTAACCAGGTGAGGAGGCTCCTTTCTAAACATACCACTGAGAACAAAGCTTCGTTTTTGGATCCTCAGGTACAAGGAGGACTGATACATTTGGGTCCCCTGAACTGTGTTCCTGAATTTCCTCTGCCTTCTTGCTAATAACCTGAATTGTGCAGCTACTGCTGCGGCTAACAGCACACACCAGTGTTGAAAGCAGCAAGCTTTGGAAGGTTAAGGAGCAAGTTGTGCACGAAACACTTGACCCTGCCCTGCTAAATAAAGAACCCACATACAGCCTACAGTGGGAAGAAAAGAGAGAGAGGATGCTCCTTGAGAATTTTTTTGTGTGTTGCAGACTCTCTTCCCCTCCCCTTCCTCCTCCCATCCCACCCCCAGTCCATCTGTGATGCCTGAATTCTTTACAGGCTGTCTTTCTAAAGACATCCTAGCCTTAATCACCTTCTCTGTATTGTGTGTCACTCCTGTATCTATCTACTTATGTCAGTTGTTTACCAGTTCCCTTCAGCTGTCTGCTTTTTATCATATTATTGATCAGTGAATCTTGGGCGTCTTAGGTTGGAGGGGAGAGAGAGAACCGGCAAAGGGAAGCAGGAGTAGAGAATAGCGGTGGCGGACAATCAGTTAAGATGGTTCCAAAAATAGCTCAGCCCTGCTGATGACAGCTCTGCTTGCAGCCACCCCGTATGGGATTTACGCACTTCACTAAGATTCTCTGCTGAAATGGATTCGACCAGCTGCTCCTGCAGTTGGTGGCGGCTGGTGGCGGCGGAGGCAGCAGTGGGCTGGCTACATCTTCAGAGAAGGAATTGGAAGTGATAGGTTTGGGGCAAAGCAGGCTCCCACACAGGGACATGAGATTTATTATCAGAGGCTGTTAGGACTCAGGTTGTGGGGCATCTGTGTTCTTTGTATACTATGCTCTGGGCAGTTGGCATCCAGTTTCTTTTTGTCCCTATCTCTTTTGAATGAGATGAGGGAGTAAGTGATGAGAAATGGTTATATTTCTCACCCACTGTATGTGTCTATTTTGTTGCTATTGCTCTAGTTTATTATATACATAGGCTTTTTTTCCCTACTGCACTTTCTGTTGGGAGACTCAGCTATGTAAAGGTCCCAACTTTATAATTCTTTGGTCTTATCCAAGACTTTCATTTGTCAAAGAACCTCTGCAAAGTGGCTGGGTCTAAAAATGTAATATAAGTAAGTACAACATTGATAGAGGGCCCCTGTCCCTCAAAGACTCTAAGTCTATGCTATGTAGAAAATGCAGTGTTTCTTATCTAGTAAGGTGATCCTCTCTTAGAAAAAAAAATGATCTTGCACAGGCTCTCAGGCTTTTGTAATCAAGACTCCTTCCAGCCACAATACCTCTAATTACAGGGTTTTTGGCATCCTGATTGTCCCCCAATGTACTATGTGTAGGGGCACTGTGGGGGTGCCCTATAATTTGTCAAGTTTATTATCTTGCTCTGACGCACAGAATACACTGAATCAATTCTTAAGGTCTCTTTCAAAATGTGTCTACCTCATCTAAAACCCATAAATATTAAAATCATATGCACTAGAAACAGTTAAGATGTTTAAATTTTCCAGAACACAGAGACTTAGGAAACAGGCAAGACACAACATGAAAGCAAAAAAGGAAAGGGAATGTTACTTATTCTATTATCTGTCATGATGGGGAAAGGGGAGAGAGAAAAACAACTTTCTCCTTATAAATCCCAGCTTTTGCTGCTGCCTTTACTATAAATATTGTTATTCAAAAGGTTTTCACCTCCTTCTTGGGAGGCTATTCGGTGAAGTATAAGATATAAACAGCAATTTTATTGCCTAAATGAGAGGCTGGCCAAAGTGTAGTTTCCTCAGCTCCGTGCTCAGAACATTTGATTCAGTAGGTTGAGTTGGGACTAAGGATATACATTTTCATAAGCATGTGCAGTAATTCTGATGTAGCTTGTCTGCGGACCACAACTCAGGAACCCTAGTCTTGTAAATATATATTTTTTAATAACATGGTGCTCTAATTTGGAGCCCTCAGAAAGAAAGGAAAATAAAACAGGATAACCTGTGTCCTCCATGATAGTTTAGTGGGATCTAGTATTAGTTTATTTCATGACATGTAATTGTTATTTTCCTTTAATTTGCTGCACAATTACTTTTATGTGTAATCCGTGTTGAGATGTGAATGGGACAATTTACTTTATTTAAAGACTTTCAGCATTGGCATACCTTAGGAGATAATAGACTATGAGTAGAGAAGACATGGGCTGATGTCCTGCAGTGTTCCAGGGTCAGCCATTTTCTTGCTGCAAGCCGGAGAAGATCCACACTTCCTTCTGTTCTATTGAACCTGAGTGGCCACAAGGAGTATCAGTTGCTCCCTCCTTTGAAGGCTGGAGTCTGTGTAGGCAGTGTTCAAGTTCACTTGTTAACCCACATTGCCACCTACTGTCCACCCCCCATCCTTAATTAAGAAACTTTTGCTTGGGAGTTGGGTGGAGATTAGTGTGAGAGGCTACAGTATGAATGCAAAGTGAGATTGTGAATGCACCTCTATCGAGCCCTTTTCAGAATGCTTGATTTGCAATAGTTTATTCAGAATTACAGCATTTCTATCCTTAATTCTAAGGTCTCTCTCTCTTTCAGTCCAGAAGCAAATTACTTTTGGGTTAGAAATAGCAGCCAAGTTCCTGTTAAAATGAAAACAAACTTCTTTCCACCTTGTATCTAAGGCCCTCTTTGTTGGCTTTAAAATGTTTATTGATTTGGGGATTTAATGTTGGATCCAACTGTGAATAGTGGCCACTTTGGGCCTGGTGAGTGATCCTGGAATTTGTCAAACAAGTTTATGGAAGGAAACCTGAAAATGCTTCACCCTAGTCCTTTGCCTCTTTATTTTTGTGGGTTTTTTTTTCTCTTTGAGAATGTTTTCTATTTGAGTGGAGAATGCTCTCATATAGTACCTTTCTCTGATCCTTTTGGAAAGAGCACGTGTCCTTTGAGAAATACCTGTTCTTGGTTGTTCCCTGCTCCCCACTCCCATGCCTGTCCCTGCCACCTCTAGAGCAGATGGAAGTCACCTGTGGGTTCTTCTGGTCTCAGGCTTTGACTGTTCCCCTCCACAAATTTGTTCTTAATTCGATTTTGTATTGAAGCACATCAGTTATTTGGGCTTCCATCTTTGGTGAAAAGCCACCTTTGCATGTTGTTACGCCACATTATAGTGTTCCAGAAAACATATTTGTGTAGATGCAAAATCTTGCCTTCATCATTTTTAGCCTTATGCTGGATTAGGGAGCATATTTTCAAGTTGATCTCTTGGAACTTCAGCATGAATCTATATTAGAAGCCCAGGGAATGCTAAACAGAGTTTTCACTGAGCCATATTAGATAATAAATTATTTTAGCTATAAATGAGATATTAATTATATAGATTAGATTTTTGTTATTAGATATCAGCTATAGAGTGATCACCAAGAAGGATAAAATAGGACTAGTATAATCTCCTTTGCCCCCCTTTAACTCTACTACCTGGGGAATACACTGAACGTTTTACAACCAAGTCTTTAACGCTCTTTACTTTCCCTAGCAAATGTTCTTCCATTTAAAAAGTCTTTAAAATACTTCTTTATTTTAGCAGTGCTTCAGAAATTCTATCTTAGACCATTCTATACTTCTAAATCTATGATAAGATTAATTAAGTAGGCTAACAACCTCATTTAAAAATATTACTTCATTCTTGTAACATTAATTTCTACAGTTTTTTTTATTGTGTAGAAGTAGATACATAGATATTCCTAATAACTATAGTATAATATAAAATTAAAATCCTATGTGTTAAATCATTATGTTAATAATAGCTGCCATTTCTGGAGCACTCTGTCTTCCAGGCCTCTGGTAAACAGTGTCGCATACATTATTTTTCTTAGTTCTCAAAATAATCTTGAGAGGTTTGTACTATTCTTTCCATTTTACAGATGCAGAAGTTGAAGCACACAAAGAGAATTCTTAGGATCCTAAATTTTCATAAATGCCTTCAGGGGGATTTGACAATCAGTCTCCATTAGGATCACATTCCAGTAGTTTTGGCCAAGGAAAGTAAAGGAAAAGCTTGTCTTTCTTGCCTAGAGGTTTAAAGGTCAAATCCTCTCTCTAGCCATATTGCAGTTCTGGAGACAGTTCCTATTGATTGGGCACTTCCATCTAATGTGCTGTTCAACTGAGATTCTTTCTGGCCGAGAGCTGTACAGGGGTGGGTGGCCTCAGAGAAGGAGCTGCTGGAAGGGAGAAAAAGGTGGCTTTGTCCAAAAGAGATGAAGCTCATAGGCACGCTGTGCTTCATACCCTCTACTAGCCTTGCTCATTTAGGTTATTTGCTGAAAACTATGCCTGTCTCAGGAGAATAGTGGGTGCTGGAGATCCGATGGTGAGTGGCTGCTCTCTCTTCCCTCATATAGCTTAATTGTTAGTGCTAGAGACAGACACTAAAATAAATGTACTGGTGCAAAGTTAAAAACTTGACTTCATAAGAGCCATAAGGGGAAATTTTAAATTGTGTGAAAATAGATGACCAGAAGAGCTGCTCTATTCTAGGATGGCCATGGAGCATCAGGAAGGGCTTTGCTGAGCACATTTGTGCTGGACTTAGAATGATGGCTAGGAGTTACTACGCTAAGAAAGAGGGGTGTGCCAAAGATCTTTAAGGAACTTAAAGTGAATGTGGCTGAGGAGAAGTGAGGGATGAGCTTAGAGAGTGCAGAAAGGGTCAGATAATGGAGGACACAGTCAGTCGTGATAAGGATTTTGCTTTTTTATCTTAAAAGCAATGGAGCTCATGTCCTTTCCTCTTGATCTGCCCAAGTACTTCAGTCTTCTTGTCCCCTTTTATGCTTTTCATCTGTCCAAGCTGTTCAGCTGAGCTTTCCTCACTGATGACAGCACCATCTGGAGTGAAGGAGGTGCGGATCCTGAGATGGACTGCACACCCCTTGGGGCTGGATGGACAGACTACTCTTTGAGTGAGATAAGGGATGCGAGTGTAAAGGGCGAGTATGTTGCCTCACTCACTCACATGGTCACCACCCTCTCTGCCAACCTTTCTGCCCCCTGCTACACCCTGCCTAAGCCATGCTGACCAGCCTTGTCACTCTGGCCACTCACTTGCCTCACTGGAGCAAGAAAGTCTTAGAATACTGGAGGGTTCCACAAGAATAAAGAGAGCCCACCACATCTGCGTGCATAAACACTACACAGCTAGCTCTTGCTTATTTCTGAGTCCTGCAAATATTATTTGAGTGTTTTTACACATCACTGATCCAATAAGGAAAACTTGTATAAAGACTAATGTTTTTATGCTTCCTTTATAGAACATGAACACATCTGAGGTTTTGTTACTTATTCTGGAGCATTAATGCAAGATCCAAGAACACCAGCTTTAAGATTTGTTTTTCTATTCTCAGAATAGGTTTGAAACAGAGAGCAAAATACCTACCTGTATGCCTTCTTTAGTGACAGCTGTTTTTAAAATATCTGTCTTTCTTCTGAGAGAACTATTTAAGTAGTGAGAAGTAAGTAGGAATGGACATAAAGAGATTATCATGAAGATGATTTTATGATCATCACTGTCATTGCCATTGTCAAAGAGGTATTTATTAAATGCCAGATCTGATTTTAGTATTAAGTTCTGTTACCTGAAGAGAATTCAAAGTCACAGTCTTTGTCCTATGGGAATTTCAATCTCTCAGGCAGCCTTGATTTAGAAACATTTGAAGAGGACATAAAGGTAACAAGAATGAAAAGAGATTGGATCAATATATAAAAACCGAAAGCATTTATATTACTTAGAAGTTAAAATCAAAACAAATCTAGAACACTGTTGGAATAGTCAGAATAGGTTAGGCTGTGCTGTGGTAACAAACCAACCCCATACCTCAGGAGCTAGCAGAATGGAGTTTATTTCTCACTTCATACTTCATGCTCATCACAGGTTGGCAAGAGTATTGCTTTGTGTCATCATTGTTAAGGGACCTAGACTGAGGGAGCCTTTACTATCCAGAATGTTGCTGGTCACCCTGGAAGCAGGAAGGAAATCAGGTGAATTCTGACTGGCTTTGAAAGGTTTCTATCCAGAAGTGACACTTTACTTTCACGTACGTTCCATTAGCCCAGGCAAGCCACACGGTAATGCATCACTCGAAGAGAATTAGTAAAACAGTAAAGAAACACTTCTGATCAAATTTAGTAATTATTCTAGCCATAGTAATCAATCAATCTAATTAGATGATAATAGTATTAGTACTTATCAGCAACAAAACATGTGCTAGGTATCAAATGCTTTGTTAAGCAATTCATACACATTACTACATTTAATCTTTACTGACTTATGAGGTGGGTTCTATCATTATATCTATTTTCCACACGATGAAATTAAGACTGGGAGTCTTTAAGCAACTTGCCTCAGGCCACACAGCTGGTATTTTGTAGAGCTACAATTAAAACCCACTTACTCCTAATTTAAGAGTCTGAGTGTTTTTTCAAGATTCCTATCATGTAACAGAAGTCCACTGACTTGTTTTGATCGAGCTGAGAAGAACAGACTAGAGTCACTTCTGACCTGGCCACTTAGAATTATTAAGAAGCGTCTCTGCTTTGCTAGAAATCTGTCTTTGGCTTTGTTGGTATTTAGAACCAGATGGATTATTATTATTAATTATTATTATTATTATTATTGTAAACTGTCTTCCACTTGTTTTCTATTTCCTTTCTTTTTATTGTTGGTGAATAATTCTTTCTTTCACCCGGGTTCCTGGAGCTCCTTAAGAATTAACCTCCCAGGCTCTTTCATGTTTTTCTGGCACCATCTTGGATGATGAGGGCTTAGAACATTTTGTGACTATGCTCACTGTCTGGAAAGGTTTGTAGGTGAAGGATTCTTTAAGAAAACTCAGATACTTTTCTCAAATTCACTTATGATGATGTTTTCCCAAATCATTTTTTATCAATTCTATTTTTGGTTTCTCTCACTTATGAATTGTTTCTGTCTCCTTCATTTTGGAACATTTTTCTAGTTCATTTTTTTTTTGTTTTTGTTTTTCACCCTCCAGTGTCTAGCAAAAGCCTAACACACATTACTTGCACATTCATATCTTAAAAATGAAAGAATAAATTAGTAAAGTGGTGGATTCAGAATTCTAGTTCTTTTTCAGCTCCTCTGCCTTGATTACTTCTCACCAAGATTTTAACGAAGAGTGCTATGTTAACCACCGAGCCACTTACTTTTTCCATTACTATGTAATTTTAATAAGTTTGGTAGCCTGTTTTCTCACCTGTAAAATGAGAATAATGATGGCACCCATCTTTCAGGGTTAGAATGAGGATTTGATAATTTCATGCTGCAAAGTACTTACGATACTACCTGACACACAGAAAGTACTACCATAACAGCAACAATCTCTTTATCCTTTGCCTTGGGAATCAAATATTTTCTACAGATTTCACTTTTCAGGTTTTCTTTGTACACTGAATTGTACCTAAAATTTCTTGTGCCTCCTATAAGAGTTCGTCCCAAGGAGATTGGTGGCATTATTATCATATATTTAGATATTTATTTCCTTTAATCTGGTCATTTATTATCGGGCAAAATTCACCCCTGATATTTCACGTAGGTTCTTTTCTGTTTTCCCTAAGTGTCGGCCGGTCTGAGAAATAAAGGGAAAGAGTACAAAAGAGAGAAATTTTAAAGCTGAGTGTCTGGGGGAGACATCACATGTCGGCAGGTTCCGTGATGCCCCCCAAGCCGCAAAACCAGCAAGTTTTGATTAGTGATTTTTAAAGGGGAGGGAGTGTACGAATAGGCTGTGGGTCACAGAGATCACGTGCTTCACAAGGTAATAAGATATCACAAGGTAAATGGAGGCAGGGCGAGATCACAGGACCATAGGACTGGGGCAAAATTAAAATTGCTAATGAAGTTTCGGGCACGCATTGTCATTGATAACATCTTATCAGGAGACAGGGTTTGAGAGCAGACAACCAGTCTGACCAAAATTTATTAGGTGGGAATTTCCTCATCCTCATAAGCCTGGGAGTGCTACGGGAAACTGGGGCTTATTTCATCCCACAGCTGCGACCATAAAAGACAGCCACCCCGAAAGTGGCCATTTCAGAAGCCTACCCTCAGGGATGCATTCTCTTTCTCAGGGATGTTCCTTGCTGAAAAAAAGAATTCAGAGATATTTCTCCCACTTGCTTTTGAAAGAAGAGAAATGTGGCTCTGTTTCGCCCGGCTCACTGGCAGTCAGAGTTTAAGGTTATCTCTCTTGTTCCCTGAACATTGCTGTTATCCTGTTCTTTTTTCAAGGTGCCCAGATTTCATACTGTTCAAACACACATGCTCTACAATTTGTGCAGTTAATGCAATCATCACAGGGTCCTGAGGCGACATACATCCTCCTCAGCTTACGAAGATGATGGGATTAAGAGATTAAAGTAAAGACAAGCATAGGAAATCACAGGGTATTGATTGGGGAAGTGATAAGTGTCCACGAAATCTTTACAATTTATGTTCAGAGATTGCAGTAAAGACAGGTGTAAGAAATTATAAAAGTATTAATTTGGGGAACTAATAAATGTCCATGAAATCTTCACAATCCACGTTCTTCTGCCATGGCTTCAGCTGGTCCCTCCATTCAGGGTCCCTGACTTCCCGTAACAATTTATCATCTGTTTAGGTTACTGTCCCAGGGAATCAGATTATGGTAAGACATGTATTCTTTTTAGCTTAAATACTTGTTATTATAATACAATAGGCTTAATGACTTTGGCTCCATGTATAGCAATGTTTTCATTTGTTGATTTATTCATTTATTCAACACGTATTTATTGAGAAAAAGAAAAATAATTACAGAGACTCTTAGAACTAGAAAGAATCTTAAAATCTTTTAGGCGAAATTCACCCTCACTTATACAGATGTAATACTAAGCATGCAAAAAGATCAGTGGCAGAATTTGCTTCTTCAGTGTCAAAGTAGACTCAATGAGAGCAGCAAAGGAAGGAACATTTCACTTCTTTTCATCTTTTCCTTGGGTAATTCCATTTCCCTCAATAAAGAAGGGAGGTTCTTCCGTGAAATTAGGAGTTTCTGCTCCTGTAGGTTTGCTTTAGTATTAGTTGAAACATTTTGAATCAAATATGAAGAATAGTAATACATATATAGGCTGAAGGACCTAGATTTTAAGTTGTTGTGGCTGGCCCCAAGTCTGCGTTGACATAAGGAATGTCTAGAGTACATTCTGAGGTCTGCGGCCTTGCATTCTGATGTCAAGAAGCTTGAATGGTGTCACAGAAAGGGTGTCTGAAGATATGGTGCATCTGTTTCCTGTGGCTTCCAAGCAAATTACCACCAACCTGGGGGCTTACAAAAATACAAACTCTCTTGCGGTTCTGGAGCCTGGAGGTCTAAAATCAAGGCACTGGCAAAGTTGCAGTCCCTCCAGAGGCTCTCACAGTGACTCCATTCCTTGTCTCTTCCAGCTTCAGGTGGCGCTCAGCACTCCTTGCCTTGTTGCTGCTTCACTCCAAACTCTGCTTCCATCCTCACATGGTGTTTGCTGTGGACCTCTGCTTCTCTCTGTGTCTAACTTATAAGGATACATGTGATTGCATTTAGAGCATGTGTGGCTAACCCAGGATAAGCACCTTCTCTCCAGATGCTTAATTTAATCATGCCTTTTGTCATATAAGGTAATAGTCACTCTTTTGCCGTATGAGATAACATTTATCCATTCTGGAGATTCACAGGTTCTGGGGATTAAGACAGGGACTCATCTTTTCCAGGGGCTGCCATTCAACTCACTAGACCTGAATTTAAGTTCTTGTTATTTGACTGCCTTTCCATGATTGGGCAAGTTACTGCATCTCTCCAAAACTAGGGTTTCTCCTCTGTAAAATGAGAATAATAATGCCCAATTTACAGGGTTATAATAAGAAATAAAAGTGGTAAACATATGTATTTATATATATGTAAAGTTACCTAACCGAGTTCTTAGCACAATTAGTTGCTGTAGTTCCAGGCACTCAATAGATAGAACAGATTTTAAACTACTTTAAAGACTAGTGTAAGGTTGGGCTATACTCAGTTAAGAATTTGTTAAAGTTTGATGATTTGGTTGAAAAAATATTCTTGAGTGTGATGGTTAATCCCTCCAGAGAACCCTGACTAATACATTGAGTAACTACAAAATGATTTTATATTTAGTTCACCATTATACATAGAATAGCCACAAAATGGTTTTATATTCAGATAACCATTATTTGTTGGCCGTGCCTCACTTAATAGTAATTTCCTCTGTCTGCTTTCCACTGCTTCATAACCACTAGCACATTTTGAAACATATTACTATGTGATGTCAAATTCTTTAAATAATAATGAGTTTTAGTTTGAGTAACAAACCAGTGATGTCTGTGATGTCACAGGCCTGAAAAAAAAAAAAAACTGTTGCAATGATCTTCATTGGCTAAATTAAAATATAAAGAGTAGTGTAGAATTTATCATCCGCATTTTACAGAATTATTGTTTGAGTCATTTAGGGTTTCTATTCCAGTCTCTTAATTGAACTGTACTTTCTATATCTGCAAGTCAAAACACTCATCAAAAAATATGACTTCAAATATGATAGCCAACTTTTGTGTTGCTACGTAGTGTTAATTTTACAGTTTTTTAATATGAAATAACTCGCTGAGTTAGGAGACAACTAAAGAAATGTTGCCAACATTCATAGATATGAATAACAACATAATTTAAGGCATGTTTCAAAACATAACCTTTTAATATATCCCTCTATAAATTCTTACTTTTAGTACTCTTAATTCTCAGATATTACACCTTTTCATATAATTGCATTTTTATTCTTGTTTAATTCTCTTTTTTCTACTTATATGATTTTCTCCCCACTGACTTCTGCTCCTCCTTCCTGCTTATAGAAAGAATGTTGACCTCAAATGTCTATTATTTTTTCATTCGATGAACTACAGTAAAGTTGATGTGTAGGTGACCATTAGAGTAGGCAAAAGGTAGAGTAATGTTGCTTTCCAGGTATCTTCCAACTCTAATATTCTGCGGACTTACATACTTGAGAGTATTCATTCTACATGTAAGATCTCACACTTCTATAGCTGATACATTATATTCTGCCTATGTCTCTTTTTATCCGATCTATAGGAAAGATATTATTTTCATATCTTCCTATGTTTTGGGGTTACCTTAGGCTATTAAAAGAAAAATAATGAAGATGTTAAGGTATTTCAGGACAGTACGAGTATGTTGGGGTGTGTGTGTGTGTGTGTATGTGTATAACAGATTTTAGTTTATACTCAGCCAACGCTTTAGAGATCTTCTGAGTTTCCAAGTAAATTTATTTGCTTAAGATGTGTCTGTTTTCTTTCATACAGCCATTCCACATCTTCCAAGAAATGACTTCAAGAACATTTGCTTCAGCACTCATAAACATCCTATCTGCTCATCATTTTTATTCTTTTACAACACCCCCACTTTCAAATCACATCCAAAATGGCAAAAAAACCCCAAATCTAACATGATTTTAGATGTCAATTGTGTCCTCTCTGTGAATGTTTTCCATATTGGAAATGGCTGTGGAATTATCTTGCCTCTACCCGCAGTAATTGAGAATGACAGGAATCGGAAAAGGGTCGTTTCCTCTGTCTCCTGGGATTCTAAAAGCTGTGTTTTCTTTTATACCTGATCAGGTCTGCCAGTTGCAAAACTATACAATGTAGTGGAGAACTGCATATGGTTAATTATGACAATTACAATCAGTCCTTTACAATCTCTGCTGCTGTTATGGGATTTAAATACCATAATGTATGTCAAAAGGACAAAATAATGTTCCTATGTTTTCTGTTTACAGCTGCTTTATGATTGGGTTTTGCTCATAAACAGGTGGTTATAAAGACGCAGTCCTTCCATGAATTCCTTTATCTTTCCTGTCTCCTAACCTGGCTTCCCTGGTGTGTCATTGAACACAAGTGTTGAGATTCCTAGCATCTCTGAGGTGATGTCAGATCCTAGACAATGTCCCTTGAATATGCTGCAATAAAAAACCGCTTATGGTCAGCAGAAGTAGGTAGATGAATTTAGTTAATTCTCAAAGTCTCCCTTGTTACTTCAGACCTCTGTGGTTTGTCTTCCCACTGTGTCCTGCACCTTCTCTCTATTTTCTACCTTTGCTTAATCCCTACTTTTTCAGTTTTATCTCAGTGAAACACTGTGCCTAGTTTCTTCTCACCATTTTGGTCTCCAGCTCATAGCATGTTGTGAAGACTATTGCATGTAGACTTGAATTTATGTGCTGTTGATACCTGGGTACTTGTCTCTGATGTTACAAGTGAATCCACACAGTGCACATGTGATCCCTCACTGTTGCTCAAGGCAGCTGGAAAACAGGTAAGGTAATCTTTTTCTTTCAGCACACCTTCCTTCTCTGCAGCTCTTACCTCTACCTGAAAGGTAGGTATAAAGAGGATTATGGCCAGTGAAACTCCATATGAGAGCCCTCCCCTCCTCCCCAGAGTATATCTTGCTTAAACAACACATTTACAGTTAATGACCATCTGGTAAAGCTGACAGCCTTTAGTCCTCCTAATTCTTAACTGTCTGAAAAAATGTGCCCAACCTGCCACGGCTTGTGACTGAATTATAAACCATGAAGCATAATAAAGTCATTAAGTTTCAACATGTCAAAATGGACTCCAATTGCATCTTGCCCAGAATTTGATGGCCTTTCCCCAGCACTTAAGAGACCAGGGCTGTGTACTGTTCAAAAAGCACTTTGTCATTTCTCAAAGTACTCTTAGCTTTGTGTGGCTGTCTGGACACAAGCATCAGCATCTCCAGGAGAAGGAGGAAATCGAGTGAAGTGAGAGCATGGAGGGGCCAGTATGCCACTTCGTAGGGAAAGGCAAAGCCATTTCTTCCCAGGAAAAGAGCAGAGAATGATGCTGTACCTCATTTGGTTATTGCTCACCCTCCTGAATATATGATTCATTTTACAGTGGGAAAATTTTGGATAAAACTTGTGCTTTACAATTCCGATTACTCTTCCCCTTTTGTCCCCCACTATCAAAAATAATTATATTCTATAAACGTCAGTGGAAAGTGGTGATAGTGCAACTACATTTTGGAGAACCAGGTGTCAGCTCTGTCAGATTGCTATGAATAGGCACATCTATATACACTTTTTCAAAGAAAGAAAGGTCACTCGCCACCCTACTTGTAAAACTGTCAGAGGATTTAGGAAAGAACTAAGTTAGGCTGTCTTTTCACATGGGAAAGGAAATCTGGTTCTCAAGATATTTGGGGCATTGCAGTGAATAAGGGATATTAATAGAATTCCACCCCCGGCCTCTGGCTAAGAACTTATCTGCCTAGAATCTGAGGAGGAAAGGAATCTAAGGGTTACCCAAGGCTCAGTCTCACTGCAATAGAAGGGGGTAACACTGAACATGGTGGGGCAGATGTGGGCTTTGGTATCTGCTGCTAGTTTATCCTCCCTTCACCCATCTCTTCTTGCCATCTCTTCTTGCCCCTGGAATTCTCTATGTTTAGTGAGCGGGTTTAAGAATGGAGGATGCTCAGGGATCTTCTTCTCTTATATAGAGACTGGGATAATTTGAGTGTTCCATATTCTGACACAGGTGGCATGGATGAAGGGGTGTCACTGAAGAAGCTTTGGCAAAAGCTGATTTCCCTTTCCAAAGGCTCTGTTTCAGGTGCTGGATAGCCTTAAAAAGAAAGGAAAGCAAGCCCTCTGGTGGCTGGCATGCAGAAATGCACCTGCTAAGCCACTGAGCCATTACAGGCCATGCTTTCAGATTAGAGAAGGAAATGTCAAATTAGTTGGAGAGTTTTAGAATACTTTATTTATTCCAGCTCGTACATGGAGCTATCGATGCATCCGCCACTCCAAGCATGTTCAGATGAAATAATAGAGGAAAGTCTTTAAGGTATTAAGGTTCATCTTCTGAAATTGTTCAACACTTCTTAAACTGCAGCGGGCCCGGTTGGGCACTGATAACAACTTAAGCTGTCATTACTTTGTGGAATCCAGATCTCAAGAATATGTATTTAGTAAGAGGGAGCCAGCCATTTGTTTCTGCAGGCAAAAGGAGATTACAGAAGAGAGACCCCCTTTGTTGCTGAATTGAGTAGCTGGGAGGAGTTGCTGGAAGTGATGAATTTACCCCAAGCAATGAAGTATGGGTAAGATTAGAACAGATAAAGGAAATGAAAGTGAACGTTTGAAATATAGGGGCCAAGGGAGCAGGAGTGGGTTTGTTTTTGAAGTCAGTAGCAAGCAAGAGTTGAGAGTCAGTGGTAAATAATTATGCACAGAGAAAACTCGGCAAATAGATACGAAAAAAATCACATTAATATTTAAAGTGGTTTAATATAAATTGAATCACAAGGACATCTTAGGTACTCTTTATGAAGCTAGAGACTGTATAGCCTCTGGACTTAAGGGGTGGGTCTGTATTCAAATCGTAGTTCTGACACTTCTGAGAGTCCTCAGGCAAGTTAGTTAGCCTCTCTTTGACCATTTTCCCCAATCTGTTCACTTGGGATGAGAAGAGAATGTATCTTTAGACTCAGATACACAAACATTATCTAAATCCAGGATGTAGAAGTTGAGTGCAAGGAAAGTCTCAGTTGTCCCCAGGCTGCATATCATTCAATTGGTGAGTTTCCAGCTGCTGGTGTGCACAAACAGAAGCTGAAGGACCAATGGCAGGAGAATTACAAGGCAAGTTTATGAATCAGATGGATATTTGGACCAGATGATACCCTGGGGCCCTCCAACCTAGAGATCTGGTAGTTCTAAAAATTCCATGATGACCCACAGAGAGCTAACTGAGATGTGGGGATAATAATGACATAAGTTTACATCTTATGCTAAAAATGTTGTTTAAATGTAGTTCAAAATGTTCTGTTCTATGTGAAAAAAATACTATCATTTTATTTAATGCAACCTATCACTGAAATGACTATCTCAAGCTGTTTCTCTCTATCTCGTGGAGGGAAGGAGTGGAATTGGGGGTAGGGTGCAGGGTGGAGAGAAAGGAGAGGTAATACTGTTACCCAGAGCCAACATGTTGCTCTTCAAAGGGGCTTAAGAAAATAGAACAAAGATTCCAGCCTGAATGAGAAAGGAGGTGCAGAGTTTGGGGAACACAAAGCTTTAAGTGGAATTTACCCCATCTAATTATTTGCGAAGGAAAGGGTGGAAAGAAATGTTGACAGCAAAGATTTCATGGAGAACAGGAACAATAAGACCCTGTGCCAGAGCACCATATTCTTTGATGTACCACATACGGAGAAGGGATGTAGAACTTGAGTTCAGCAAGGTTTAAAAGGCAAAATGTAATCACTTCCCTTTAATTAACTCAAACAATGCACGGCAGGTTATGTTAAGTGCCTGTAGCTGAGATAGAGGCGGTAGACTGCCACTAATACCTGAGAGAGAGAGACAGAGAGAGAGAGAGGAAGAGGGAGAGAAAGAGAAAGAGAGAGGCTCCTGTAATGCCAGAGCAGGAAGGGCCTAGAAACCTTATAGACTAATTTTACAGATGCGAGAACAAGCCTAGCAAAATTACAGAACTCACCCAAGGTTATATGGTCTCTCAGTGACAAAGTGACCATAATACCTCAGGCCTTTACCAAGTTACTATTCTCTCTAAGACACTGTATGATGGAGTCCATAGTGATTTCAAGTTAGCCCAGGGGTTAAAACTAACCATAGTACATTTGAATATGGATTAAGATTTGGTGTGTCCTTTGAACAAAAGGTTAAATAGAAAGGTAAAATGTAGAAAGGTATCTACCTGTATTCACTTCAGTCAAGCTTTACTTTTAAAGTTGCTTTAGAATATTCTTATTAAAACCAGTGGTGATTTCCATGCAGCTGTTTTAATTAAAATGTTGTATGTTTTTTATAAACAAAGTGATGAAAATTTCTGGTTATAGCCCTATAGGAGACTGAGCAGGGAAACCATCAGAATTGCAAGTGGAGCAAAAATGTTATAATTTAGATCATGTGACTGAAATACCACCACTGCTGGGTAGAATCTGCTTAAACTGCAGCTTTGGATTTTTCAGGGGTAAACAAACCTCTTATGAAAAAGAAAGCCATGCATTAAAATTATAAAGGCACATGAAATATTATAGGAAAGAATGAGAGGAGGTAAAGAAAACTAACATTCTTCTGTTTTACTGCTTTCAGGGAAGAGTTTTATGAACAGTTTCCAAAAGGGTTGTTAAGCGGTTGTAGATTTTATTTTGCTTTACAATTTGACAGTATTTTAAGATTCTGTATTTATTCTCTTTTTGAGCTGAATTATGCAAGACTAAACAGATACCTTTTCTAAAACCTTTTATTTCCCTGACAATTAGGAGACATATGAAGTAGGAAATTCTTTGGTAATTGTTGGAGGTTGGTATAGTACAGTAGATAATGTCCCTTTACTGAATTTATTATCAAAATACACAAGTCAGAGGGAAGGAGATCAAAATATAGCTTCTATTTGGTGATATACTGGTAAATGTTTGATTTTCTTCCTTTTAGAAGAGAGGAGACTGATTTATAGTGTTGACATATTTTTACGGTATAAATACTCCCTCCCTGGTGAAATTCAAGATGCCAATGGGATGTCACTGAACTTGAAATTGGGCAGAGGTTCATATATTTGGCTCTTGCAAACCAGTGCAGTCTTGGGACAGCACTGCCTGAGTGCATCACTCGTAAAGGCTGTGTTAGAGAGTGGGGCCTAGATCTCATAGCTTAGCAGACTTGTTAATAGAACACTTCAGAATCAGTCAACCTTCAACCACAGGTCTTTTCTTCTTTGGATGCCTGTACCGGTAAAACTTTCAGCAAGAAAGAGCAAAGCAAAAAGTGAAAAGTGTGCTTACCACAGGCAGATTGGCAGCCAGGAGAGTTAGTCATCTCCCCGACTCTACCAATTTGATGAATCCACAATCTGAATCAAGCTGGGGAGGCCAGGCATGTCACTCAGATGGAAGGAGACAACGAAAGTGAGGAATAAATGTTAACTCTTAGCAGCATCAGAATTCAGAATGATTCTTAGAAAAATGTTACCGGGTTTGTGTCAACAAGAAGGTCAGAGGCAGAACTGTATTTTAAATATCCAACATTTTGGTGTATAGCTATTCTAGCAAAAGCATCTTTGAGGCTGTCATGTGGCAAGAATTGTGGTTATCAGAAAAAAAAATAGGAGTTTTTTAGGTTACACTTAAAATATAAAGACCTTAATAGACTTTTATTTTATAGAAAGATATGGAAGAATGAATTTATATTCAGTTCCTTCAAATTAAATTATTTTTTCAACTGGGTGTAACTGAAATAAATAGGGCAGCCATAGTAATTTTACTTAAACAACTTCATTGCCTCAGAGAGCAGATGATTAACTATTTTAGTGAATATATGAAATGATATCTGGCAAGAGAAAAATACTTGATCATCTCACTTCCTTCTAGTTGATGTTCAAGAGTCCCCGCATCCAGATTTACAGCTCTTTGCTTACACATCCATCATTGTTAATATGTCAATACCCTGACGAAGCAAGCCTGGTATTGGCTGCATGAGTCAGTTTTTCCTGGTAGAGAGTGGTTTATTATTCTTGTTGCTGCTGTTGTAGTATTCACATCTGATAATTTGATAATTAGCAATGATTATAAATTAGCTTATTACTATAATGACATGAGTCTAAGTGGACATTTGATATAGCTTATTTTTGAGTGTAAAAATTCTGGTTCTAAGTCAGGTGTCTGGAAGTGTCTTGTTATTATCACTGTGCTAGAAGATAAAATCTAAGTTCTGAATCAACCTACTTTCTTATTCTGTTGCTTGTGACATTGAATCTCATGTTCATATGTCCATTTGTTTTATGTTCATATGTTTTTACATTTGCTTACCTTTGTTAGAATTTCTGGTTAGGTGTCACCCAAAACTCTTAAGTCAAGTGGAGGAGAATTTTAGGCCTGGCTCTGCTGTTTAACTTAAATAATAAGTTATTAAGTTATTATAACTTAAATAATAAGTTAATGAATCTTTCCAAATCTGAGCTTTCTCATATATAAAATAGGAATGATAATGCATCTACCTCCTAGGCACCAGTAAAGATTAAGTGGAATCGTGTATATAGTAT
The DNA here is from genome assembly GCF_028885625.2 of Pongo pygmaeus. Classification (NCBI taxonomy): domain Eukaryota; kingdom Metazoa; phylum Chordata; class Mammalia; order Primates; family Hominidae; genus Pongo; species Pongo pygmaeus. Next base: position 77,817,124 of record NC_072388.2, read on the forward strand.
GTAACACATTTTGTGCGTGTGTGGTTAGTTTCTTTTTTTTTGAGTTTGTTTTAATTTTTAGCTTTCTCAAATAAGAGAACACGTGAAGTTTGTCTTTCTGTGCCTGGCTTATTTCACTTAACGTGATGACCCCGAGTTCCATCCATATTGATGCCAATGACAGTATCTCATTCGTTTCCATTGGTGAATAGTACTCCATTGTGTACATGTGTCATACTTTTTTTTATTATTATACTTTAAGTTCTAGGGTACATGTGCACAACGTGCAGGTTTGTTACATATGTATACATGTGCCATGTTGGTGTGCTGCACCCATTAACTTGTCATTTACATTAGGTATATCTCCTAATGCTATCCCTCCCCCTTTTCCCCCCACCACCACAACAGGTCCCGGTGTGTGATGTTCCCCTTCCTGTGTCCAAGTGTTCTCATTGTTCAATTCCCACCTATATGAGTGAGAACATGCGGTGTTTGTTTTTTTGTCCTTGTGATAGTTTACTGAGAATGATATCATACATTCTTTATTCATTCATCTATTGATGGACACATAGGTTGCAGGGTTACATGTGCAGGTTTGTTACATAGCTAAATATGTGTTATGGCAGTTTGTTGTCAGATTATTTCATCACCCAGGTATTAAGCCTAGTACCCATTAGTTATATAGTAATTTCTTAATATATATTATAACATTTGTTAATTGTATAAGTTAAAATTTTATAATTATAATATTTGTTAATTTTATAAATTTTGTATGATAAAATACATGTATTCCATTCAGTGCATGGCTACAATTAGTCCACGTTTAAGGACTGACTCACTTTCTAGAATTTGGCAATACTATGTCTCTCAAAGAAAGTTTTCCTAATGAAATAAGCTATTTATCTTTCCAACCTACAGCTCTTCAGATTCACATCTATTTCTTTGCTTTCTCACTGCCCTGACTTCTACCCTTCCCTTTTTGTCTCCCTAGTACCCAAAGTCCTCTTCCCCACCACCCCTGCCATTCTTCTCCAGGTGAAAGTCTGATTTAGGAAAAGTGTATAAGAAACTCTCATAATAAAGAGTGCATTTGTATTCTTAAAGCATTACAGCAGAGCTAGAGCCTAAGAGTATAACTTCAATATTCAGGCTGTGGGTAAGAGAGGTATTTGCTCAGCCGTAGATTCCTTTTGATGCCTCTGAAATCACTGTCATATTTGTAACTATCTATTGTACAGTCCATATGGCAACTTTTAATTATACCTGTTGGAATAATCCACTTAGCCAAAGTCAAGCATCCTCTGATTACGTGTTCTCTTGTTATTTCCTAGTTGTCATATATCCTTGGCAGCTGTCATCAGCCAAATTTGGTGTTTCTCATTTTTAGTAGCTGTCATCCTGTCCCAAGTTTCTGTAACACATGCTTCGGCCTTGCCAAACATGATTTGCCTTAACAGTTAGTCATAATTTTATGGGCCTTACCTTGGTGGGCTAGTGGTCACATTTTACTGTAGGTGATCTTTACAAGTGACTTCAGCTCCCTCTTCTAAGTTTGCGTTTTATTTTTATTGCACAAAATTCTATGTAGCATGTCAATCGATAAGCAAAAAAAGATCTGTTAGCTTCCACTACCCAAGAATGGGCCATATTTCAGTGGTAGGTAAATTTGGTCCAATTTAGTCCAACAGTTATGTTTGAAACACCAACAATGAATGAATTAAATAAAAATTTATTGAGCACCTACAGTGTTATAGTTATTTGCTTGCTAATTTGATTTTAAGTGTGTGTATAAGTGTATGCATGTGTGTGAGTGTGTATAATAGAGGCTATTGTTTTCAAGGTCATACAGCTACTAAGTGGAAAAGCTATGAATTAAATGAAAAGTTTCCTGGCTTAGAAGTCCTTGCTCTGTCCTCAAAATAGGTTTTTACTAAGCCTACGTTAGTTAGAATGAGAAATGTATATAGAGATATATGGGCTGGGCATGGTGGATCACACCTGTAATCCCAGCACTCTGGGAGGCCAAGGTGGGTGGATCACGAAGTCAAGAAATTGAGAACATCCAGGGAATATTGTCACTGAGGTGGAGTAAATTAAGCATACATAAAAATACAGGTAGAGTAAGGTTATGATAGCTATTGAGTAAGTTTATGATAGCTGGCCAACATGGTGAAACCCTGTCTCTACTAAAAATATAAAAATCAGCTGGGTGTGGTGGCACACACCTATAGTCCCAGCTACTTGGGAGGCTGGGGCAGGAGAATCACTTGAGCCTGGGAGGTGGAGGTTGCAGTGAGCCGAGATCGCGCCGCTACACTCCAGCCTGGGGACAGAGCGAGACTCCATCTCAAAAAAAAAAAAAAAAAAAAAAAAAGATACATGTGACTATAGCCCTTTTTCTTCATAAGGTTTATAGTCTTCGAGGATAGAATGACTTTTATGTTTTCCTACCAGAAGATTCGAAGTTTTGTAGAGACAAATGTTTATGACATTATTACTTTGATAAAGTTCAGTAAAGCAAACAAACAAGACGAAAACCTGCCTGCTGAGGGTTGGTTAATCTCTTCTGAAAAAGGCACACTTTGGTCTAATGATTTATAAAAAGCACATGGACACTTTATAGCTTTACATTTAGAATAAAACCTGCAATCCCAATGCCTATTCTATGTGTTATACCTGTGTTTTCCTGAATTATATGTCTGTGTACCTCCTCTTCATATAGTGTTTCATCTAAAAGGGTGGCATTTACTGCTAGAATTTGAGATCATGAAAAGGAATGATTTTAGCACAAAAAAACTAAACCTGTTTTCTATCAAATCGTAAGAACCCAGAGGCAATGAATGCTACTGTCAAAAATAATTTGAAGAAAGTATATCTGACAGTATTTTTCAAATTTAGCTACAATTTTGGTTTTACTTTGGGGTATTGCTCCAGTGGAGATTCATTCATGATTGTATACCTTCCTAGAATATACAGATTTTTCTTATTAGGCATTCTAAGGAGAGCTTGTTACTGACATTCCATAGAACTTTACAGTCATAGTATTTCATCTGTAATATTATCTTATAGAATACAAAGATTTTCCTGTAAAAATGGAAGTGTCCCCAAGCCCGTGTTTCTAGTCATGTTTCAATCACAAAGTAGCTTTCTGACCTGGTCAAGCCACTTTACCATCTTTCTGGGTCTTTCCTCATTGGTACCAAGAAAGGGTCAGAGTATTTGAACCTTAATGTCTCTTCTTAGTTCCACCATGTTGCTATGCACAATCCTCATCCACTGCTTATGACTGCTGTGTAAAACGCTCCAACCTCAGTATACCTACAGGCATTCCATAGGAGGTATATGAAGCTTTTCACAGTTGCAAAGTCATTTTTCCCCTGTGGAAACTGGACTTCAATACCATTTTGTTCCAACATGTGTTTTCTTACATCGATAACAAGAATGGGGGCTCCTAAAAGCATAGATGTTCTTTATGACATCAACCTCAAAAATTTAGAAGATATATTCAAAATACAACTCCTCTAAAATAAGTAACCATTTATCCAAAAATTTAGAGAATATATTCAAAATATAATGCCCCTAAAATAAGTAACAATTTATAAAGTAACTAAGGTAAATCCTTCTGGATTCTAAAATGTATATTGGGTTCTTGGGAACTTGAAATAGCAATTATTTTATAAATCCTTTGTAATAGTCAATAGCAAAGTAAGATCATTGATGTGTGTTTACTCCTTGTTGTCTCTTCTTATACGTTTTCCAGAGGATGAAGTTCAGTACAGTAATAAAGTAAAATTTAAAAAATGCTAATATATTTGTAGACTTCTAAATTCTTCAAATATTTATTCTGCCCTGTTGAGTGTCTTATGGATAGGTAATATTATCTTTAAAGGTGATGCTTAGCTCTCGTGCTGTTTCATTTATTTTTTTCTTGAGACAAAGTCTCAGTCATTCTGTTGCCCAGGCTGGAGTGCAATGGTGTGATCTTGGCTTACTGCAACCTCTGCCTCCCAGGTTCAAGTGATTCTCCTGCCTCGGCCTCCCGAGTAGCTGGGATTACAGGCGTGTGTCACAATGCCAAGCTAATTTTTGTATTTTTGTAGAAACATGGTTTCACCATGTTGGCCAGGCTGGCCTCAAACTCCTCACCTCAAGTGATCTGCCTGCCTCAGCCTCCCAAAGTGCTGGTATTACAGGCATGAGACACCACACCTGGCCTGTGCTGTACTATTTATTTTTTTATCCCATGGTTACAAACGTTATGCAATGAAAATGTTTTCATGCTACACATTAAGTATAAAACTGTTCAGGCCAGACTCCCATACAGATTAAGATGGCATACATGAATTGTTTTTTTTTTTTCTTTCTCCCAAAGGCATAGGTTAGGCATATTTACTGTCTTTGCCAGGCCTTTTCTCACTTTTTAAGACATCTGAATGTGTAGATTTCCTTCCTTTTCAACATTTACATGGGAAGAAGAACATATTTAGGATGAGCCAAAAGAAAAGATGCTGCATAAAGCAGTGTTGAAGGAAGTTATTCTGGCAGTTTTAGGGTTGAAATTCGCAATCCGTTACAAGCATGGAAGCTGTAGAGCCTTGGATGAGGCTCTACAAGGATTGGGATTTGCAGAAATTTGATGCATCCAAATTCTGTAATTACCTTAAAGAAATCCAAGCTTTCTGCAATTAAAAATGTGTAATTAAAAAGTCATCCAGTGTGTGTGTGTTTGTGTGTGCGTGGGATTTATATCCATAAATATACATCTACTATGTGAAAAATCTCTTAAGGGATATGAATATATGCTGAAATAATTCAGCTAGTGTAAAGAGGGAAGGAAAAAATAATTTATATTACTGGGGGAAGGCAGTCAGAGGAATATAAATGGGGAAGCACCAACCCCAGCAGAGATAATAGGTTGAGGAGGAGCTATAAATAGGGAAAATCTGGGTGTGTATGGAAAAAGGGACTTCAACGTATGATTAATTAGAGGTGGCGGGGAAAACAATCAAAGAAATATCTATGTGCAGTAAGTAAAAAAAGTGGAAGGGTGGTGGGTAGAGGAGCAAAGTATAGTGGAGGTTACTGAATGCACAGAAAAGTAATTAAACTCTTAGGTTATACCCTTATCCAAAATTCTGAATTAGTTTCTTCTACTCAGCTTTTCTGGGGATGGTTAGGGCTTCTACAGATAGGAAGTAGAATGCTATGAAAAGAAGGTACACTTACGAAGGAAGGTTTCTGAAAATAAACCAGAAAACTAATTTGCTAGGGGAGTTCCGTAGTGGCAGAGAGTTTATACCATGGGTTGCCCTTTCTCTCTGCACATCCAGGAATTCCATCTGCAGAAGGTGAGTGGCAGGCTGGTGGTGCTGTTAAAGTCTGTGCTGAGGCAGTAGGAGAGCTGGTGTCAATGAACAAGGCAACCCGTGACTGCAGCTCTGACACCTGTCTGGGAAATTTAGACTTTAGTGACAATCCTTGACCTGCCATACAAATCTGGAGCTATACCATTGGATTATTTCCCATGATTGGGTGTGGAAATGGAGAGCTTTGGGGTCCAGGAAGCAGGCAGTTTGTAATGTGTGGATTTTTAGCCTGGAAAGCCAGACGTTCTACTTTCAGTAGAGTAATTTTAATTGATTCTTTTCTGAAGAAAGAGGTAAAGGTGAAGGTTGTCTAGGGAGGAGGAATCTCAATATTTTTCTTCATTAGGACAGGTATAACGTTGAGACCAAAAAGATATAAGTAAAATTAACAAAGGGCAATCTACTTCCTTTGGAGCTTATAAATTCCTCAACTACTTAGAAATGCTACTCTGTCTTACCCTGACATTTGATCTTTGTACTTCAGCTGGGATTTGATATACATTTAAGTTCTCAGTGGACTCAGGTTTCCGGAGGACTTTTTTGTTAACTCCTGATTGAGCCTTTGTTCTCCTCCACATGATTCCTTTGCCAGCTCATTTGAAGTGTTTGTTCCTGGTGGAACCACAACAAATATGTGAGCTCATTCTCTATTAGGTAAGGTCTTTAGAGTTTGGGATTTCAAGTATTCAGTGTTCCATGCCTTCAGTGTTCTTTTAGAAATCTGTATATATTCCTACATTTTTCACAGGCAGTAATCCAGAGGATCTGATATGGTTTGGCTGTATCCCCCACCCAAATCTCACCTCAAATTGTAATCCCCGTTATCCCTATGTGTCAAGGGCAGGACCAGGTGGAGGTAATTAAATCACAGGGGGGCGGTTTCCCTTATGCTGTTCTCATGATAGTCAGTTCTCACAAAATCTGATGGTTTTATAAGTGTCTGGCATTTCCCCTGCTTGCAATCACTTTATTCTGCCACCCCATGAAGAAGGTGCCTGCTTCGCTTTTGCCTTCCACCATGCTTGTAAGTTTCCTGAGGCCTCCCCAGCCTTGAGGAACTATGAGTCAATTAAACCTCTCTCCTTTGTAAATTACCCAGTCTTGGGTACTTCTTCATAGCGGTGTGAGAATGGACCAACACTGGATCAAATCTGGCTTATGTAAATCTGGAATAAAGAGTAATAAAACCAAACAGATGTTAATAATATGACACCACCTCTTTTCTCCCATCCAGGATGTGATTCTCTAGATTTTCCAGTCTGATGATGTTGTGGAGCTCGCAGTTGACCTGTATCTTCTTGATATAAGTCCCATGTGGTTGAGCTTGGGGTTTATAACAGAACAGCAAAAAGTGGGATCACTTTCATCAGAATTCCCCTCTCTGCCCCCATACTTTGTAGCAATTCCCTGTTTGCCACTTTCAACTCTTTGTTGATCTAATTATTGGTATGTCTACCCAAGAAAATCTTAAGCTTATTTGGGGACTGTGGTCTTGTTACATATATCATCTCCCAAGATACTAGAATAGCTTAAGTAGCCAATTATTATTCAGTAAGTGCCTGTTTACTGTTGGACTTTCTTGAAAATTCATATAGAATACCTTCATTTTCTTCACACTTTGGTCTGTAAACAGTGTGGAAGTAGTGAAGAAGACATGCAAGGTCACCTTAGACATGTTTATCACTCTCACTTTTATCCTCTCCCCTCCATCAGTGAAGTCTCCTACTTGCCATCTTTCCTCTAAAGATCCTTAGTCCCTGAGAAGCAAGAGCTAATAAGTTTCTAAAACTCAAAACTTTTGGTAGAAAAGAATATGTGGGCTTGATTCCTTTCTCTCTGACAATTTGGCCCAATTGGATGCTCAGGTGTAATATGCTATTATTAGCCCTGAGATGAAAATTTCAGGGCCAAAATTATTAGTAAAACACTTAACATTTATTAAATTTTTACAGTGTATTTAATGTGTAAATATTTACTGCATTGAGTACCTTATATGCATTGTTACATTTAATTCTCATTATAATGATTTATTAGCTATTACATAGGTATTTTTACTATCATCCTTATATATACGGAGAGTGAGACTTGATGGGATCAAGTAATTTGCCAGTGTCTACTAGCTCTTAGATAATAAGTTCAGCATTCAAGTTCATGCTTAAATTCTACCCTTTATACCCTCCATCTTATATAAACCTTAACTCTAGGAAAAATTTACCTGTCTTGTACTGTCATATATTTGGTAGGAGAGGCAAGGAGACATTTTTCTAATCACATTCTTTCAGTATGTGTTGGGATAAATTTCAGAGGTTGGAATTTCCATCAAGTGCACATGTACACCTCTTAGAATTGTCACTTTAGGTTATGACAACTAGGATGCATTTTTTAAATAAAAGAGTGTATTTTGTATGTTATATGTATTATATACTGTATTCTTACAATAAAGTGAGCTAAAGAAAAGAAAATGTTATTAAGAAAATGTTAAGAAATATTAAGAAAATGTTATTAAGCAGGAGAAAATATATTTACTATTATTACATGAAAGTGGATCATCATAAAGGTCTTCATCCTCATTGTCTTCATGTTGAGCAGGTTGAGGAGGAGGAAGAGAGAAGTTAGTCTTGCTGTCTCAGGCGTGGCAGAGGTGGAAGATATGGAGGAGGTGGAAGGAGAGGCGAAGGAGGCGGTATATTCAGTGTGAGCTTTATTGAAAAAAATACACATACGAGTGGACCTACACAGCTCAAATGCATGTTTTTCAGGGGTCGACTGTACCTCGATAATAATATCACTGCCATTACCATATTCTGAGTTGTTGGTATAAATGGCATTTTTCTAGGTGATTGTTATATACGTGTATCATGTATGTTATCAGGTATAGTCCTGTAATAGCTTGACCTTTCTGCATAAAAGTCTTCACAAAGCTAAACTTAGAGTTACAGTAACTGTAATTATGGAAGGTAATCACAACAGAAAATATGTTATATGAAATATAACTTTTACAAGTTGTTTTACAGTTTGTATTATATGAAATAACAATTATAGGCTTTGTTATTCTGAACACTAATTTGCATTAGCCAAACAGGAGATTTATTTTAGGAATATTTGTATCTGTATACTCTTTCTATTATCTATATATACCAATAAACATTGACAAACATTTAAGCATTAGAATTTTTGTCTCAATTGAATGAAGCTTTCAAAGATTCTTTTTCTTTTTTCTTGGAATCCTGTTGAATTTCCTTGAAAAATAAATAAGAGTTCACACCTTCTCAGAGTTTCCTCTGAGGTGTTTTGATAATGTTAATATGAGCATCAAAGTAATACCAACTCTTAAAACACACATAATTACTTAACTATCAGTGTATTTCTAAGAACCCTGTCATATGCACCCTTCTTATTTTATGCTCATGTTGTAAATAGACATACATGATGCTGTGCTGTCATAGAAAACCGTCCATGTTCACTGCTTAAAGAAGTGAGCGTGAGTGTGAGTGTGAGTCTGTGATGTATGTTTAGTCTGTAATAACGATTCTATTAATTCAATACTGTTTAAAACATGCACTCACATCCTGTCATCAGTAAAACCAAGTGTCAGTTATCCACACAGTTAATCAAGTTCTCACTCAGGCTTTCTAGTAATTCAACTAGCTTCCCATTTCCTTATTTCTTCTAGGTGACATAGTTGCTTTTCCATCTGTAAAGCCAGTATAGGATATTTTAATTATTTAGTTAGCAATGTTTTTATTAGGCACTGTTTTAGGCATTGACGATATTAAAGTGAACAAGACAGATAAGTCCCTGTTTCCATGTGAAATAGAGTTTACATTCCAGTTGTACTAGTAAACAACTAAAAACTCTACATAAGGCAGTTTAATATAGTGAAGAATGACCTGAGGAATATGAATCAGAACAATGTGGTAGTGGTGTGGTATAGACATACTATTTACTTAAGGAGACCTTTCTAGTTGGTGACTTGAACTTAGACATGAATGAGAAGTAGCTAGCCACAAGAATATCTATAACAAGATTGTTATAAATAGCAAAGATACATAGATAGATAGATAGATAGATAAATAGATAGATAGATAGATGGCAAAAGCCCTAAAGTATGAATGAGCTTGGCAGATTTGAAAAATAGATTGACTAGTAGAGAGTGGATATTTGCAAAGATTTATTGCTAATGATAGATCTTTAAATATTCACATAGCTTTAAGGGAGCAGTAAATTTAGCTTAAGGTTAGTAAAATATTCAGTACCAGCAGGATATCCCTATAAGATTTTTTAGGATTATAGAACTTGGATAAATGGTATATTGGATCAACATCATGCCAATTAAATTTGTTGTATGGTCTGTTTTATTAAATCTCTAATTCATATTTATGTAATGTATAATTATAACTTGCTGCTTATACAGAATGGTTACCCGTTTAGTACTTTATCTGTTCAACAACCATTTACTAATGTCCTATCATATGCAAGATAGAGTACTAGGGGCTGAGTATACAAAAATAAATAAGACCACTCTGTCATGAAAACACGTACAAAAAAGTAGATAACACAGGATTTAAGTATATTTAGTGGGAAATATGTTTTCTCAATTTAAACATATAAAAATTATAAAGTGGAATTTCAGATAAGAGTGGCATTGATAGATATAAGTAGGCATAGCTGATGCAGAGAATGTTAAAATATAATTTCTCAGGTCTAAAAAACCATTTGACATTTACTTGTAATTCTGGATTAATGCTTATATGATTATCTCTGCCACAGTGGAAAAGTTTATAAATTTAAATTAATGGAAATTGCTGTTGACGAAACCCTCTAGAGGATAATACATTTCTGATATGCCTATAGGGCTCCGTATTTAAGCTAAACTCCTGCCCAAGATGCAAGATGATGAAGTCGTTTATTTCGGCCATCAGACCTATTAAAACCATGAGTATCCCCGTGAGTCCACAAGTCAGGCTACAATACAACATCCTCAATCTGAAAGAAAATCAACTGATTTACTGAATTTATATGAACCAATTCCTGTATGCATGACAGCCAAAAAAGTTCCAAAAAGAAAACAAATTTTGCATTAGTATGGGATTTTGAGGTTAGGAGCCTACATTCAGAGGTTTATCAGCTCAGCCCCCATATGGAGCTATCCAGGGTGCTGAACGTGATCTGCAACTCAGTCCCTTTAGTCTCTGGGCTTGACCTATTTTTTCCACCGTTGTTTCTTATCTTTGCCTTTTATTCCCTACCCATACTGCCTGCTCTGATTGCTCTTTGTGTGATCTCATTAATCATATGTGACAAATTTTTGTTCCGACTCTTGCTATGCCTTACATTCTAACCTAGTACATTTTTCAAACCCATGTTTAGCCAAACTTCAATTAAAATCTATACCTACAGCCTTCCCAACAAGTGCCTTGACTCCCAATTTTGTTTCTTGAAGCAATGAGATCATTGATTTTATCTCTAATTATAAAGCAATTAAAAACAATTTTATTTCAGTCCACAAATATATAAATATTCTAAAAAATAGCTTTTAATTCATTTAATAATCCATAAAAATAAACTGAAAAATCAAGCATGGACTTCTTTGTCATTTTCTTCTTTTTCATTGTGACCTTCTCTCTCCTCCCACTTCTCCTTCCTCCTCATCATCATTATAAATTCAGTGAGTCAGAATGGTTTAATTGAAATTTTTCATTTAAAAAGTAGGATCTTGGTAAAATGTAGGTTCAAAGACAATTTTACAATAGTTTAACATTAGTAGATGAAAAATAATAAAAGTATAAACAACTTCTGTGAACATATTGTCTTTGGAACTGGTAAAATAAATAAAATTGAGATCACTTGTTACTATATATCTCCAGCTTATTTTAGGATGTATCTCTTCCTTTCTGACTGGAAGACTCAAAATACATTTAGAGAGTTGGAGCTGGTGTTGACAGTCAATGATTAGGGCAAAAGTTTGCATGTACTTCACCTCTGTATTTCTCCCTAATTTCATCCATTGTAATTTAAGAAGAAGGACATGCCTGAATTGGTTAAGAATGTGAACTTTTGAATAAAGAGTGTAGATTTTTATCTTAGGTCCACCAATCCCTAACCATGTAATCTTGGGTAAATCTTTAACTCTATGGATCTATATTTTTTAAGTCTGCAAATTGAGAATAATAAAACATCCTCCCACTGAAGATTGCTGCCAGAATTATATGAGATAATGCATATCCAAAGTCTAGGGCAGAAACTGAAAGGTAGCCAACATTTTAAAAATGTGAATTATTGTCATTAACTTATCCTTTCTGTGCTTCACCTCTCCATACATTTTAAGATACTCTGGTCATTATGAGTACTTGCCAAGAGTATATAGGAGATAAAAGATTTATTTTCCCACCCATTATTAGGTTAATAGCTGAGGTAACCTGTAATAAGGGACAGATTAACAGGAAAAAAGCATACAAATTAATATAATTTTTAAGTGACATTGGAGACTTTGAAGGGAAGATCCAAAGAAACAGGGAATCCTGTGTATTTTAGACTTTGGTTTGATAAAGAGTGGACAGTCTTGGCGAAGTATGGCTGGACAAAAGTGGGCATGGCCTGACGGTAATAAGCTGGGGGAAACTTAGCAAGGCCTATTGTTCAGATTCTTCCTGGTGTCTCTGTGTCTTCAGCTGCTTTCTTCTAGTTCTAGAGAGAATACCTCTGAATGAAGGTCTTATGATTTGCTTTAGATGAAAGTCAGAGAATTATTTTATGGCCTGCTTCAGGGGAGAAGAGTGAGAGAAAGTCAAAGAGATCTTTCTGCTTCTGCTGCTTTCTCAAATGCCAAGTTGCTGTATTTTGGGGTAGTATGTCCTGAACCCCATCAGGTACTTGACATTTCATGAAGGTAAGCTGATCACTCTTTCATCCATGGCACTCATTAATGTCTCAATTTGAAATGTTGTGAGCTATGAAAAAAGGCAAAGAAGGTAGTGCTCATCCACTCATGAACAACCATTATTAACTCACTATTAACCATTGGTTACAATTGATCTATTGGCCATGGTATTGTTGTGAACTTTGAAATATATTGTATTAACATTTGTATTAAAATGGTGGTTGAAATTCTATAGGCAGATAATGCAGTGTTAACATAATAAGTAAAATAAGTAATGATAATGAAGTTGTAAAAGTAAGAAGTTCAATGTGCTTGAAAGTCACAGAATTTTGTAAAGTGCAAGAGATAAGAAAAACTGATGAACAAAATGTGACAACTTGAGACTGGCTATGCATACAGAAATTAACCAATGACTTTTAAACTAGTAATTCTTAGAGTGTACAGCCTACAGAAATATAAATATGGCTAATACAGGTAACTTTCTAATTTAAATACCTATCAAAGCTTCTATTGGAAGAAAACTAGATTTATACATTGTGACATGCTCAAAATCCTTGTCTTCTCCAACACCATCTCCAGTAAAATACTCCTAGTGTAAAATTTATTAAAGTGGATATCTCTGAAATTAGGTTCTTTTGAAATTAAACAAAAGAGACTGTGGTTTTCCAGGCGCTATTGTAGATGTCACTTTATAATAAGACAGATAAGGCATGCAGTATACAGAGGTTTTGTTTTATGGCCAGAACTAACATTTATTCAATCAATGAGAGAGATCAATTAGAGCAGCATTACTTCTACAGTGGGAAAATTTCAGAGCCCCTGAAATAGAACATTATTGTTAAATTATCAAATATGTTACAGTTGTTGCTAGTATAATGACCCTTTCTCCTTATCAGAATCAGGGAAGAAAAAAGCCAAATGGTGACTAATTTATCACCAGATTCATAACTAAGTTACCAAAAGACTGAAACTAATCAGGTCTGATTTTCAAAATAAGCAATAACATTTAAAGCATATTTGAATATACAGATGTTTGGATCACTGATATCCTAAGAATTCTATAGTCTATGCTGATTTTAAAGTCGAGATTAGATTGTTCTTGTATACCCAGAGAAGCATAGCTCTAAAGGGAAGGTGTTCTGGGGAAAGAAAAGAAAAAAATGGCATTTTCATCATCACACTGAAAAAGTGCCAAGAAATCCTAAGTAATTTTGTGTTGATTATACTAAATTAGAATAGTGATGGCTATAATCATTTGATCCCTGAGGCATTAATGAAAATTCAGCATTATTTTGTGTGGAATATGATTATTACCCTTGAGCTTAGGAATGATTATTAGTAAGTCTGATTAAATCTGGAAGCAGTGACACAAGCTATCTTTAACCCACTAATGACAGGGCTATATTTTAAATTTATGATGAATGAACACAGTTTAGCATTTTTAGCACTTGGTGGGGAAAATAAGAAGTCTGCATTCATTTTCTTGATTAGACTGCAAAGTAGTACAGAGAAGCTCATAAAAAATTCTTTATAATGAAATAGTGTTTCTGCTGATAGATTAACCTATCATAGCTTCCAAAATTCACAGGACTGGTTATCTTTGTGTGATCAAAAATATTATTCAGCAACATTCTGGAGATCATGAATTCCTAGATACAGAAGTACAAACAATAAAAATACTACCATGTTGCATGCATGTATTACCCTTAACTTTTTTTTTTTTTTTTTTTTTTTTTGAGATGGAGTCTTGCTTTGTTGCCCAGGCTGGAGTACAGTGGCACGGTCTCAGCTTATTATAACCTCTGCCTCCCAGGTTCAAGCAATTCTCCTGCTTCAGCCTCCTGAGTAGCTGAGACTATAGGCACACACCACCATGCCTGGCTAATTTTTTGTATTTTTAGTAGAGATGGGGTTTCACCATGTTGGCCAGGATGGTCTCGATCTCTTGACCTTGTGATCCACCTGCCTCAGCCTCTCAAAGTGCTGGGATTACAGGCGTGGCTAGCCACCGCACCTGGCAGTATTACCCTTATATTTTTAAATGCTTTCACATTTCCTTTATGGTGTTCTTACCATAGTAACTTAAGTGAGTTAGACTTTTTACCACTTGCTCTATCAGTAAGAAAACTGAAGCACAATCCAGTGGAGGTATTTGCCTAAAATCACACAGGTTGTCAGAAATACCAGTATTGGAACCCCAGGGTCTTGGTTTCAAGTCTAATATATTTTCTGGGCCTCAGTTTACCCATTAATTTTATAATTACAGACAATGTTTTTGCTAACATCTTGAATTCTTTCTTTTTAAAAAGATGTCTATTCTATATTCATAGAAAATATTAGAGATTCTCACTGATCAAATGGATCACAGCAATTATTTAATTTTAATTTTCAGTGCTAGGTAATGGAGCTCAGAACACACTGACTCAAAATTTGGCATTTGAGGAATCAGCAGAAGGAGGCCGTGGAAACTTGAAAGAAATCCACTTGCCCCTTCTTCCCTGAAGCAGTCATGAAAGCTAACTGAATTTTCCCAGAAAATAGGTCATAAAACCATTATATCAGACGGGTTCTTCCTGTACCTGGAGGAAAAGAATGTCCTTATCTCTGAAGACATAGGAACACTGAAAAGAATCTGAACAAGTAGGCCTTGCCGTGTTACCCCCAGCTTATTAACATTAGATTGTACTATTTTGTCCTCCAATTATACTTCTGCACAACTGTCCACTCTTTATCAAACCTAAGCATAAAAATACCCAGATTTCCCTGTGTCTTCAGGCCTTCATTTCTGAAGGCTCCTGTGTATAAGTTTTATATAAATAAATATCTGCTTCTATATGAATTAACATAAATTTTACTTAATATAAATTTATGTAAATTTAATATTTTTATAATTATAAAATTATAAAAATTATAATTTTAAATCATATATAAATTTATTATAAATTTATATATAAATTTTAATATAAAATATACTTAATTTTACTTAATATAAATTATTAAGTAAATTTGTTTTCTCTTATAAATCTGTCTTTATTACAGGAGCCTTATCCAGGAACCTTGTGATGTATGAGAAATCTTTCTCCTCTGTATAGGAAAAATGGTTTCTAAAATCCCCATATAATTTAGGGCAAGTTCTGATCCTTGCATAGTAGCATCTGACACTCAGTAGTAACTTGATTAAATATTAGTTCCTTTTTTCCTAATTCCTACCCCAAATGCTGTGACCCTCCCTGCACTCAAAAGACGAAATCTTTAAAATTCTTAGTTGATCTGAAATTTGTGTTGATGGCCTACATTATTTTATTGTTAAAACTATGTTTACAGGTGACTAGTCAGCAACAAAACATAAAAATTAGTGAAAGTACAGCCAAACCTTGTTTTAAATGCTAGATGGAGTTAGTGTTTTGTTTCCATCAAAGCCACAATATTTCTACTTGAAACATAGGCCAGGGCAGTGGCTCACGCCTGTAATCTCAGCAGTTTGGGAGGCCAAAGTGAGTGGATCACCTGAGGTCAGGAGTTTGAGACCAGCCTGACCAACATGGAGAAACCCCATCTCTACTAAAAATACAAAAAATTAGCCAGGCGTGTTGGTGCATGCCTGTAATCCCAGCTACTCAGGAGGCTGAGGCAGGAGAATTGCTTGAACCTGGGAGGCGGATGTTGTGGTGAGCCGAGATTGCACCATTGCACTCCAGCCAGGGCAAAAAAAGCAAAACTCCGTCTCAAAAAAAATAAAATAAAATAAAAAAGAAACATAGCTTTGCAACCGAATGGCATCCCATTCACTTAGCATCATAACGGAATTCTGTTGAATAGCTTAAATTTAGGGCAATCAGAGCCAAAGACTCAGTTACACAGAGTCCTGCAGGTCCCACTTGGCATGTGACAGATTAGGTTCCTTGGAGAAGTTAAATCCAGAAATGAATCATTTTAATAAAGCAAAACACATGATATAAAGAGTATGGATAAGAAGCTATGAAAATGCCTAGGATAGACAAAAAGAAAGATATCCTGGGATAGGGAAAGGGACATTTGAACATCAAATTAAGCAAAGCCATGAAGTTTGGAATTTTTCTTGGCATTTTCTTCCCTTACCCTGCAAATATTAAATCAATTGTCAATCAATTGTCAATTTTACCTTTAACCATTTCTCTTCTTCATGTCTTTCTCCACACTATCACTGACCTAGGGGGAGCTCTTACTATCTTTACTTATAATAGGCTAGTTTATTCGCTATTTCTATTTCTAGGCATATCACTCTCAAAACCATCACCCAGATTATTTAAAACCTTAAATCTCATCACATCTCCCGCTTGCTTGAAACCATTCAAAGTCTTCTAGTTGCCTACAAGATAAGATCTAAACTTATGGTTCTCTGTGGTCTGGCTTCTCCTTACCTGTGCCACCTCCTCTCATGATGAGCCATTCTGTGACGGTGCTTCAGGCTGTAAAATTGTTTGTGGTTTCAAAAACATTGCACTTCATTTCATGCCTTCATACCTTTTCCTCTTCTTGTAATGCCTTTTCATATTCATCTCCAACAGGGTAAGTTCTGCACATAATTCAGTGTCCCTTTTCCAGTTTGATGTTGCAGCTCTTCCTTCATCTCAAATCTCCACTGGATCAGGTACATCTGTGTGTACTTCATCTTATCCATCCTGTTAAAGAAAAAATTATAGGAGGACAATTGTTAAAGCATGGTAGGGAAAGTTTTATTTAGGACCGTCATGATAAATATATAGGCCACTGCAATGGAATTGTTTGCAGTGTAGGAGAGAGATTGGGCTCAACTCTGTATATAGCATGAACAAGTGAGACTTTTTAACCAAGGAACAGGGTAGAGGTCAGCAGATAGACAATGACTAAGAGGTAACATCAGGAGTAAGGGGAATTCTGGCTAAACTGACCTAACAGAATTCTTGCTGAAGACAAACCAACGTGATCAGGTATCACCTGGGAGTTGGTGGAGAATGAAGAACTTAATCAGGTATCAAGAGTAATCAGATACCTAAAGTGGGGCAGTTCTTACTAAACTGACTTAGCAGACTTCTTGCTAAAATCAGATTTTACAAGGAAGTGCACAGATGAGCCTAGGAGAAGGTTGAGGGGACTGACTAAAGTTTTGATCAAGTAAAGAAATCTTTATCAATCTTGGTATTTCCCATTAAGCACAATGCTTGGAACATAATAGTCGCTCAACAAATGTTGGCTGATCTGATTATAAGAATAACATGGATAGATCATCCTTTGTAATCTGTAAGTTTTTAAAAAGTTTATTTTTAATTATTATGAATACATTCCAATTGTACATATTTATGGGGTATATGTGATATTTTGATACAAACCTACAATGTGTAATGATCAAATCAGGGTAATTGGGGTATCCATCACCTCAAGCATTTATCATTTTTTCTGTGTTAGGAACATTCCACTTCCACTCTTTTAGTTATTTTGAAATATACACATAAATTATTGTTAACTGTTGTTACCCTGTAGGTGCTACCGAATGCTAGATCTTATTCCTTCTATCTGTGTTTTTGTGCCTTTAACAATCCCCCTTTTTATGTTCCCCTCCCCCACTACCCATCCCAGTCTCTGGTAGCCATCATTCTACTCTCCATCTCCATGAGTTAAGTATTATTTTTAGCTCCCACATATTATTGAGAATATGCAATATTTGTATTTCTGTGCCTGGCTTATTTCTTAACATAATGTGCTTCATTCCATTGTTTCTTAACATAATACGCTTTAATTCTATCTACGTTGTTCCAAATGACAGGATTTCAGTTTCTTAGTAGCTGAATAATATTTCATTTTGTATACGTACTTTATTTTCTTTATCCATTCATCTACTGATGGATTCTTGGGTTGATTTCTTATCTTGTAAATAGTGCTGTAATAAACATGGGTGTGCAGATATCTCTTTGATATACTGATTTCCTTTCTTTTGGATATATACCCAGAAGTGGCATTACTAGATCATATGGTAGTTCTATTTTTAGTTTTCTGAGGAATACTCCATGCTGTTCTCCACAGTGGCTGTACTAATTTATTCCCACCAGCACACTAGAGTTCCTGTTTTTCCGTATCCTCATCAGCATTCCTTACTGCCTGTCTTTTGGATAAAAGCCATTTTAACTGGGGTGAGATGACGTCTTATCATAGTTTTGATTTGCATTTCTCTGATGACAATCTACAAGTTAATATGTCTGAAAATCTCTCAGTCATCCCATCATGTTTCTACTCTTAAATGGGAAAAATTAATTTATCAAGCCAGGTTGTCATCTTTTCTTAAAAAATTACATGATATGAAATTCACAGGCTTCCTATTCAGGTGAGTTTTTCTTATGTCCAGCTAGAATCCCCTTTGGGTTAATATAAGTCTTTAGTGTAGGAATTTGAATCTTTGCCGGAGGTGCTACATTGTTGGTTCTCTTAAAAATTTGTGGCATTATTTAATTCAGTAAAATTTGTGTGGATTGGTTTGTATCCTTTGAATAGTTAGTATTATACAAATATCTCAGTCTATGAGACTCATCCAAAACTTTGGAATTGGAAGTCCAATCTCCTCTCCATTAGAAGTCTTGGCTTGGACATCCAGTCTCTATTTAATCCAATGATATGCTCCCTGATTTATCTACTCAGACTTTTCATCGTTAGTCAGGTTTATTCTTTATTTTAAACTGAGATCCGTCATCACAAAAGTCATTCCCATTTACCTATTGTCCATTGGCTGTATTGCCTTGGTTATATATTACTGGGTTTTGCTAAATGTTTACTATCTTTCCTTTTAAGTCAAATTTTTTTTGTCTCTGTTAGATTATCACATATAAATGTATAAAAACATAGATGTTCCTGCAAAGCTTATAAGGAAAATAATAAAACAGAAAGGACTTGATCTAACTCCTCCCCACCTCAATCCAGAGCTATTACTTTCACTCTTTTAGTTGTTTCTTCTGATTTTACTTCCATATTTCCAAACAATGTGGTTATGGTGCTATTTTTATTTTGATGTCTTTACATTCAATACATTAATGTTGATTTTAGGTTTTATTTTATAAATATTCTCAATTTTGTCTTCCAGTTCTTTTGTTGAATAAATCTTTGCTAATAAATACATATGCACATATATGTACATATTTTAATACATGTATATATATTTTTTATTTTCTAAGGGCTTTATGTTGTATTATTTCTTATTTTGACAGCATTCAGATTGCATTTTTTAAAAGATACAAATCATTTCTTTTATCATATTAATGATGAGGCTTTTAAAATCAGTTTTCTATTCTCTGCATTGTGTCTCTTTTTTATTCCATTTTCTTTCTTTCTTTTCTCCTATTTACCTTAGTCTCTGGTTTTCATATTTCTATTAGAGCCTATCCTACGTAGTCTAGTTAATCTTGGCTGTTTGTTGTCAGTTAATAATAAAACTCTAACAAACCATTAGAAACTGTATAATTATCGCAATTTTCAAAATTATTAGTGGGTGAAATTCACTAAATCTAAATAGGTGGGGATCTACCTACCCATTTTATTGAGAGACCACCCTCCAAAACATCAGATCTTTTCTCTCAAGTCATTTTTTTAGTAATTCAGTTTCTGAAGTCTTAGTTTTCTCTCTGTGTGTTTTCTTCATTTAGGTGGATAGCGTCTTCATAACAGAGGAGAAAAGGGAGTCTGTTAGGCAGATTGGTCTCAGGAGTCAGTATATAAATTTACACATAATCCTACTATTTTTCTTATAACTTCACACTGCTGTCACAGCCTGAGCCTCTTCAAGTCAGATTCCAATGCTCTTCTTAAACAGATTCTCTGAGTGTGTTTGCTGATTTTTGCTGCAATGGAGAGGGTATCTCTCAGTTGATGTGATCCTTATACAGGCTTTTAGTCACTCCGTCTGTTTTCAGTCCCACTGCTGGCTCTGCCTTCAGAAATACGTGATGCCTCCAAGTTCTCTAACTTTATAGGGTTCTGCAGCAAAATATCCTTGTTTACTACTGGCTTCTTTCTTTGTAAACACTTAGCTTTCCACTTTTTCTGTCCTACTGTCAATTACTACACATCTATACACTTTTCATCTTCCAAATCTTGTTGACATTTATCCTCTGCTATTGTCTTTTCATCCAATCTCTTTTGCTACTGCAAACTATACAGCCTTTATTTTTTTCACAACCATTTTAGCAGGATTTTGAAAGAAAATACAGATAAAAAGCTTGTGTTTAGTCCACCATACTTAATGAGAAGTTGCCATAACATTTTCGAAGATTGAATGTACAGTATGGAATATGATCATTATCTCAGTGCCATGTTTGGGCTCATAAAAATAAAAATAGCAGACATGAGTGTGGCCTTTATTCATTTGTTCAACAGGCTTTTACTGCTTGCCTATCATGGGAATGGCAAGAAACATCATTTCAGTTAACTGAAAGGACAAATACAATATTCTTAATGATCTCCTTCCTTCAGTTCCCCACAGGAAATTTGAGGTTGATAAAACGGCAGCAAAAGCATAATTTTAGAAGATAAAGAGATGGTTAATATGATGTACAGAAGTCTACTTGCTACTCAAAGTGTGATCAGTGGTCTAGCAGCATGCATCCCTGGGAGCTTATTGGAAGTACAGATTCTTAGTCTCTCTGACCTACTGGAACACAATCTACATTTTAATGAGGTCCCCAGGGTAGTCTTAAAATTGGTCCAAAGGAAAGGATTTTATTAGAAAAAAAGTGAATCTTCTTTTATCCCACCTAGGGTTAATGCGTAGGAATTGTATCTGTAGTCAAGATCATAGGCGCCATGTGAAGTGATTTTCTTTCTTTCTTTTTTTTTTTTTTTTTGAGACAAAGTCTCACTGTGACCCAGGCTGAAGTGCAGTGGCACAATCTCAGCTTACTGCAACCTCTGCCTCCCAGGTTCAAGTGGTTCTCCTGCCTCAGCCTCATGAGTAGCCAGGATTACAGCAATGCACCACCATGTCTGGCTAATTTTTGTATTTTTAGTAGAGATAGGATATCACCACGTTGGCCAGGCTGGTCTTGAACTCTTTGATCCACCTGCCTCAGCCTCCCAAAGTTCTGGGATTACAGGCATGAGCCACTGTGCCTGGCATGAAGTGATTTTCAAACTTAGTTGATCATAAGAACCTTGAAGGGGATTATTTGTTTAAATGTAGATTCTTCTTTCTTTTACATTGTCGTAAGTAATGTAATCGATATGGAATAGGGTTGTAAACCTATTTTAAGGGCTTCTGAGATGCTAATCAGTCAGATTTGGGAACTATCAGGGAAAACTTTCAACCCTTTTCATCATGATGTCTCAGGGACCAAATATCTTCCATTTGCTACCCACCACTTCCTGCAACTCCTACCAGCCATCACTACAGAGGTATCATATCAGATCCTATTTTCTTCATCTTCGCCTTCTCGTCAAATCATGTATAGTCTTGAGACTCATCTGTTCAGTTTGGCAGAGTGTCTTCCTTCTCCCAAGACAACATCCCCTTTTTCATTTTTCCCGTTCACTCTGTGCCACTGCTTACCTCCATGCCCAAATCTCCAGCTCTCTCTTTGCTGGCAGGTGTCATGTTCTGACACTGATTTGGGGTCAGGTCTGGGGTTCTGAATCAGGAGCCTGTGTTTGATGGGGAAGAGATGCCAGAAGGCATTGACAAGTGGCACCATGCAAGCGATTAATGCAAGAAGAGTCACCTTGTGTGAAAATTGATGCCTGATAATCTGTCCCACCAGGGTGTCAAGTCCGAGAGTGAGAATCCATCAATTAAACTGTGAGACGGACTTCAGAGAGGACAGACTTGAGCACAGGGGTGTGGAGAATTGGCTATGGAAGAAATTCCCAAGTGAAATGAATATAGCTGGAGGAACTTTGAAGAGGGTGGGGAGTTTCCTGGGCCTCTGCTGGAAAAGCAGAATGTAAGAGTTGAGAATGTTAAACCAGCTTGCATAACGTTTTGCTGAACACTTTAATTCAGAAGCCAATTGAGATATCTGTTATTCCTGACAAACTTTAAAAGGTTCTAGAACTGGTAAAACAACTAGGTCTGAGCAAAGTGAAAAGACATAGTGTGACCAGCTGGGACAGGAACGCTGCAAACTTGCTAATTAGTCTGGAGGAAGCCAATTGCCCACATTTTTACGTACTGCTAATTACTAAAGTAGCAGCTTGCTATAAAGACAAAAATAACAGCATGATAGTTTCTTGAATATAGGATAAAGTGGCCTTTGGGATGTAGGCTCCATCAACTTTAAAAATATTCTGTAGTTTTTAAACTTAAAGCATACAGTGCCATTAATAAAAATACACTTTGGAAGTCAGTTACTCACTTTTTTCCATAGGCTGTTAGATGAGAAATTATAGGATACGTGGTACTCTGTTGAGAATTTATACTAAAGGATTTTGTTTTAAAGATACCAACTCTCCATTTGAATACCATTTCTCAGCTCATTTTAAACATTTACCCAATTAAAAAAGCTAAATAAGTGATTTAAAAATGTGTTTTATTTTAAATACACAGTGTTTTTTTCTGAAAATGCTTTCTCAACCCAGTTATATTTGTGAAAAGAGAATGTCCTTTAGGAATTTACCAACTTTTCATGCAGTTGTAGCATTCATTGTGGGTGTTCAGTAAATATTTGTAGAAAGAGTGAGTGAATGAGCTAAGGAATCGATGCACAAAACCTTGTGTGCATGAGAACCATGGGATTTCACACTTCTAAAGAACAATTGAGAACAACTACTCCCTTTGCATTCTTTTGAGGATGAGGAAATTTAGGCAGAGGACAAGTAACTCCTCTGGGGCCTCACAACTGGTTAGGGGCAAAACTGGGTCTGGGCCCCATTTCTTATGCCTATCAGCCCAGCACTCTTTTCATTTTAAGCTTATTTGTATTCCGTTTAAGAGAATAATGAATTATTTCTGTAGGGCTAATTCTGACCTGAATCCTATGAAATCAGCAAAGCCTGGTTTTCTTACACTTTCAAATGCAGAATGACAAAAGTAAAGCATCTTTTAAAACAAAACAAAGCCAAAGCAATTGGAGTATTTGGTTTTATTGAGGAGTGATGTTTTCAAAGGCAGAGAAGGGAGAAAAATGGAAACTCTGTGCCATGGACTTAACTTGAAAGTCTAAATGTCAGACTTGAGGTAAAGGAGGAACACCAGCCCTGGGGACCTATAACTGCATAAAAGAAAAAAAGCAGATTTCTATTGATTGCAGCAAATCAATAGAAGTTCATGTATTTGCGGATTTATTTATTGCTTGCATTGGTCACTGAAACCCCTAATTAGATTCACAGTGTACTTAGTGTATTGTAATTATATGTGGCAGAGCACGTTTGATGAAGGTGGATATAAGTAGATGAATATTTAGACCCAGCAATACCACTAATGACTCACGTGCCATGTAACATTTCTTCACTTGTAGGATTTATTAAGGAGTGGCTGTGAATTGTCTTCTTAATTAAAGGTTTGGTTACATGACCAAAGAGTTGTTAATAATGGTGCAGTCACTTATCAAATGTGTGATCCCACCTAGCTTATTTATAATTCTGAATCTAGTGTTTCTCATTTGTACAGATAGGTTCCTAATGGCACTTACTACATGGGGTTGTTGTGAGGATTAAATAAGAGCATGCAGGTAAGGTTTTACATAGTGCATTCCACATAAAAAACACTCAATAAATGTTAGCTATTATTACTGTTTTCAGTCACTCCAGGAGAGCTATATTGTAAAAAACCATACTTCCATTGCTTCTTCACTAGAGCCTAGCAAATCATTGTTTTCTACTGGTCTACTCTTTGTGGATATTCCTACCCCAAGATCCTTTCCCAAGAGGACAATGCAATATAGTTGAAAGATTCTTCTTCACTTGGTATTCAGAATATTTGATTCAAATTCAACATTCACAAGTGCAATTTGTACTCGATATTGTAGACTTTCCAGAAAGGTGAGGTTAATTCATTCAATTGCTTCTTGGCTGAGCACATTTATATTCTCTTAAATCTTGATAAGTCAGTTAATCTTCTCTAAAATTGAGGAAGTTATACTCATCCCACTGGGATGCTATGAGGATCGGATGAAGGTATATAGTGAAAGTGCTTATTTGTAAACATCATGGTGGTGAATGAATATTGGTTATTGATATTTTCTGAAGGTCTCCATTCCATGCCTTTTTCAGGGCCCAGTGTAAAGCCATCCCTTCTCTGAAGCTTTCCCTGACTTCTCTACTTTCCATCTAGATGTCAACTCTCCTCCTTTTCACTCTCACTCCATTTCAGTTGATCTTCCTTGGAATCCAGAATACATACTGCCCTGTAGAGCAGTGATTTATATTTATTTCATTCCTGCTTCTACACTTTCAGAAGGAAGTGTCTACATCTGATTGACCTCATTGTCCCACACAGTGCACAACACAGTATCTTGCCTGTAATAATGCTCAACAAATATTTGATTAATGAATAGACAGTCTTTTATGAATCCATGTGTAATGTTAAGTTCTATGAATTATGTAGAAATAGTAAAAGCAAATAAAGACTCAATTACAATTTTAACTCTTCAACAAGATGATCAAATCCTTGAGGATTAGAAATTAATTAAAAATGAACTCATCCTTTATTCATTCATCCCATTATTTAATAAATAAACATAAATCGAGCACCTTCCAGGTGCCAGATACTATGTTGGATTCGAGGAATTTAATGCAATTAAAATAAATAGTTTCATCCCATAGAGTTTGCAGTTTGTAAATAATAAGAAATAAGGAAATAATTCCAAACTTGCTTTTGCGGGATAAATATTTAGAACTTTCTTTATTAAAAGAGGTCAATAAAACATTCTTAACTGCTTTTTCTAGCCATTATTAATTCCGATAATTTGGTCACTGTTCATTAGTGAGATTAAATTTGGCTACTGAGAGTAGGTCATGCGAATCATCTTTCTGGTTAAAAAAAGGCCTGTAGCTACTGGGTGAAATTTGCTTTGAATTATTTTTCATAATCACAAGTAATTGGGCATGTCGTACTCAGTTATAAATAAATATACAAAAGTACACTGATCTACTTTCCTTAATAATGAGTTTTGAAAACCATAGCTATGTTACTTAAACTTACTTTTCTTCACTATTTAAAAAGTCCAGAGGGCACAAGTAACCTTCAGAGAATCTTTCCACATTACAAGGCAAAATTATTCAATAAAATTTCTGAACATACATTTTAATTGAAAAGTCATAAGCAATTCTACACTGATGGGGAACCAGCCAATGTGATGCAAAATGAATTTCTCAGTAACTGTTTTGTGTGTAGGTAATTTTAAGTGAAAGAAATTTTTTTTCCATTGTACAAACCAAGACTAACTTATTCATTGTTGTTCCAAAGCAGCAGAAGCCAATAGAATGTCACATTTTATTTTATTTTTAATTCACAAAATTATATATACTTATGGTGTACAACATTGAGATTTGAAATATGTATACACTAGAATAGTGGACTCAAGCTAACATATGTATTACCTCAAATACTTATTTTTTTGTTGTGAGAACAATTAAAATCTCTCTTTGCAATTTTCAGGTATAAAATATGTTGTTATTAACTGTAGTCATTATATTGTACAATGGATTTCTTGAACCTATTGTTCCATCTAACTGGAATTTCGTACCCTTTGGTCAAACATCTCTCTAATCCCACCCCCCTACCCCACCTCAGCACCTGGTAACCACCATTCTACTCTCTCCTATGAGTTTGTTGTTTTTTAGATTTCATATATAAGCAAGGTCATGCAGTATTTGTCTTCCTGAGCCTGGCTTATTTTACTTAACATAATATACTCAAGATCTGTCCATGTTGTTACAAATTAGGAGATTTTTATCTTTTTAAAGGCTAAATAATATTGGTTGTGTATATATACCAACTTTTCTTTTCCCATTTCCATTTATGTGTCGATGAACACTTAGGTTGATTCCGTATGTTTAGCCAAGGTGAATAATGCTGCAGTGAATGTTGGAGTGCAGATATCTCTTTGTCATTCTGAATTCTTTTCCTTTGGATATATACCCTGTATCAGGATCACTGGATCATATGGTAATTCTATTTTAATTTTTTGAGGAACTTCCATACTATTTTTCATAATGGCTAGATGATATATCCCCAACAGCAATATACCAGGGTTCCCTTTTCTCTACATCCTTGCTAATACTTATCTTTTATCTTTATGATAACAACTAATCTATGGTAATAGCTAATCTATAGCTAGGTATGAGGTGATATTTCATTGTGGTTTTAATTTGCATTTCCCTGATAATTAGTGATGTTGAACATTCTTTAATGTACTTGTTAGTCGTCTGTATGTCTTCCTGTAGGAAATGTCTATTTAGATCCTTTGCTTATTTTTTAATTGGGTTATTTGTTTACTTGCTATGAAGTTGTTTGAGTTCTTTATATATTTTAGATATTAACCCCTTATCATGGAATGACGCATTTTAAGACAAGGAATGAATCTTGTGAAAGCTTAATTCCCTGTCCTAATTCCCCACCCTTTACACCTCCTTGCACTAGACACACTCATTTACAAACTCTGTACTTCTACTGTATTCCTATGACTGGGGGGCGTTTATGAGAAAAGCAGGTGAGCCTTAGAGTACCAGTATATCAATTTTTTTCCACAGTAGGTTAAGGGATTCATGGAGGGACCCTCCTACCCCCCAAACTGATTTGCCTTTTGCATTAGTCAAGGTTCTGGCAGGAAAACTGGTGACACTCTCAAATGGGGGTAATAATAGAAGAATTGACCCATTTACAATAGTATAGGCAGGGTAAGTCTGTTGTCAGGGAAGCCAATAAAGGATGGAGAAGCACGTTTTTACCCATTACCTCTCTTAGGCTTGAAGGGGGAAGGGGAGGGAATATTTACTGGAACAAAGAGACAGAGTTGTGGCTATAACTGAGAGAGGGCCTCCCAGTAGGATCTGAAAAGTTCAGTAGTGAAATGCAAGCGCTGCAACCTGAAGCCTGGCACGGAGGAAACCAAAGAAACTGATATCCCAATCTCACTTTTCCCACTCCCTGGCTTTCCGCCAATGCCTCCCATTTGATGCAGTCCAGAAAGATGGGCTTCCTAGAGAGCAGAGTAGGGTGGAAAATGGATTCAGAGGGCCAAGCAGAGTATCAGAGTATCAAGAATACCTGTTACATAATAAGGAATATGTATGTATATATGTATTTATTCATATGGTACATGTGCTTACAAGCAGGAAGCTATTGTGTATATATGTGTTATGTATTTACGCATATAGTACATGTGCCTACAAACAGAAAGCTATTAATCCTTTCAAGAACCTTTACAGGCGTTATTCATTTAATATTCATAAAACCATTTCCAATGAGCTGATATGGTTTGGCTGTGTCCCCACCCAAATCACATCTTGAATTGTAGTTCCCATAATCCCCATGTATCATGGAAGGGACCAAGTGAGCAGTAATTAAATCATGGGGGCAATTATCCTCATGCTGTTCTCATGATAGTGAGTGAGTTCTCACAAGACTTGATGGTTTCATAAAGGGATTTTCCCCCTTTTGCTTGGCATTTCTCCTTCCTGCTGTCATGTGAAGAAGGATGTGTTTGCTTCCCCTTCCACCATGATTGTAAGTTTCCTGAGGCCTCCCCAGTCATGTGAAACTGTGAGTCAGTTACACTTCTTGCTTTACAAATTGCCCAGTCCTGGGTATTTCTTCATATCAGGCTGAGAATGGACTAATATAGTAAATTGGCACCAGGTAGTGGGATACTGCTGTAAAGATGCCTGAAAATGTAGAAGCACCTTTGGAACTGGGTAACATACAGAGGATGGAACAGTTTGGAGGGCTCAGAAGAAGAGAGGAAGATGGGGAAAGTTTGGAACTTCCTGGATACTTGTTGAATGGCTTTGACCAAAATGCTGATAGTGATATGGACAATGAAGTCCAAACTGAGGTCTCAGATGGAGATGAGGAACTTGTTGGGAATTGGAGTAAAGGCAACTCTTGCTATGCTTTAAAAAAGAGACTGGTGGCATTTTGCCCCTGCTCTAGAGATCTGTGGAACTTTGAACTTGAGAGAGATGATTTAGGGTCTCTGGTAGAAGAAATTTCTAAGAAGCAAAGTGTTCAAGACGTGACTTGGGTGCTCTAAAAGCATTCAATTTTATATATTCACAAAGATATAATTTAGAATTGAAAATTGTTTAAATGAGAAGCAGAGCATAAAAGTTTGGAAAATTTGTAGCTTGCTGATGTGCCAGAAAAGAAAAACCCATTTTCTGAAGAGAAATTCAAGCCAGCTGCAGAAATTTGCATAAGTAATGAACCAAATGTTAATCACCAAGATAATGGGGAAAATGTCTCCAGGGCATGTCAGAGACCACGACAGTCCCTCCCGTCACAAACCTGGAGGCCTAAGAGGGGAAAATGGTTTCCTGGGCCAGGTCCAGGGCCCCCATGCTGTGTGCAACTTGAGTCCCAGCTGCTCCAGCCATGGCTAAAATGTGCCAAGGTACAGCTCAGGATATTGTTTCAAAGGGTGCAAGCCCCCATCCTTGGCAGCTTCCACATAGTGTTGGGCCTGTGGTTGTACAGAAGACAAGAATTGAGTTTGGTGAACTTCTGCCTAGATTTCAGAGGATGTATGGAAACACGTGGATGTCCAGGCAGAAGTCTGCTGCAGGGGCAGAGCCCTCATGGAGAAACTCTGCTAGGGCAGTGCAGAAGGGAAATGTGGGGTTGGAGCCCCCACACGGAGTCCCCACTGGGGTACTGCCTAGTAGAACTGTGAGAAGAGGGCCACTGTCCTCCAGAACCCAGAATGGGGGATCCACTGACAGCTTGCATTGTGTGGCTGGAAAAGCTGCAGACACTCAACAGCAGCCATGAAAGCAGCCAGGAAGGGGACTGTACCCTACAAAGCCACAGGGGCAGTGCTGCCCAAGCCATGGGAGCCCACCTCTTGCATCAGCATGGCATGCCCTGGATGTGAGACATGTAGTCTAAGGAGATAGTTTTGGAACTTTAAGGTTTAATGACTGCCCTATTGGATTACTTGCATGAGGCCTGTAGCCTCTTTGTTTTGGCCAATATCTCCCATTTGGAATGGGTATATTTACCCAATGCCTGTACCCCCATTTTATCTAGGAAGTAACTAACTTATTTTACAGCCTCATAGGTGGAAAGGACTTGCCTTGTCTCAGATGAGACTTTGGACTTGGATTTTTGAGTTAATGCTGGAATGAGTTAAGAATTTGGGGGACTGCTGAAAGGGCATGATCATGTTTTGAATTGTGAGGGCATGAGATTTGTGAGGGGCCAGGGGCAAAATAATATGGTTTGGCTATGTTTGCACCTAAATCTCATCTTGAATTGTAGTTCCCATAATCCCTATGTGTTATGGGAGGGAACCAGTGGGAGGTACTTGAATCATGGGAGTGGTTACCCTCATGCTGTTCTCATGATAGTGAGTGAGTTCTCACAAGAGCTGATGATTTTATAAGGAGGTTTTCCCCCTTTTGCTCAGCACTTCTCCTTGGTGCCACCATGTGAAGAAGGACATGTTTGCTTCCCATTCTGCCATGATTGTAAGTTTCCTGAGGCCTTTCCAGCCCTGGTGAACTGTGAGTCCATTAAAGATGTTTCCTTTATAAATTACCCAGTCTCAGGTATTTCTTCATGGCAGTGTGAGAGTAAACTAATATATAAGCCTTATTATTCTCATGTGATATAACAAAAGATATTAATGTAGATGTGTTTACAGACATCTTCTTTATTCCAGCTCAACAGCCCAAATTCTTTTCTTTTCACCTTCTATAAAGAAGAGTGATTCTTTCTTGCTGGAAGAGAGACTAAGTTAATTGAGATAATGAATAAGTGAGTGAGAGAATAAATGAATTATAGAGGAGGAACCAAAAGCACAGAGCTGGAAGTGGAACAGGAGGTTCTCAGCAATTTTAAAAGTGAAGGCACTGTAGCAGTTGAAGTATATAAAGGGAGTAAAGGCAGTCTGGGAAAACAGAAGGCAAAAATAGTGTTCATCTAGACTGTGTGTCAGATTACTTCTAATATCCTTCAAGGTACTTGAGTGAGGAATGTAATTTCCTCTTATGTTTCTATTGGTATTGGGTTGTCCTTTTGGATGAGGCTCAGCTCAGTGACTGAACCATGTGATGTCTGTGTATTTTAGGGTTGCACTCACTTTGCATTAATTTTAACTGAGAGTTAAAGGGGTTAAGTGCCTTGCCTAAGATCACATACTCAGAAAATGCAGAGAGCTTACTCCAGCCCAGGTTTGTTGATTTCAGATACATTAGTCTCAATTCAGCTTTGGCTGAAGTCATCTGTGATGAATTTGTTGCATGACATAGTTTTCTGGGGGAAAGATTTCTTTTAATACATGGTAACTATATAGTACCCCTTTTATAGTTGGATAGATTAGTTCTTAAATTTCTTTTGTAAAGAGGATAGATTAGTAATGGTCAAGTGTCATTGAGTGATTCAGATGAATAGTTCCATGATTAAATCTTATTTCCTTTACTTTTTGTATAATGCTAATGTATCCCTTAAAATAAGAACTCCATTTAGTTTTCTTCAGTTCATTTAATCATGGCATTGTTACTGTAAGAAAGTTCTTCTCCTAATGGTTTCCAATTGCTCTTAAAATCTTGTTTGAATCCCAGAACAAATCTCTTTGTTATATGTCACCAGTGACCCACCCTTACTTTCTCTCATTTACTGCCTTTCATAAGCAGAAAGCATTTATTTTTTGGGTATTTTTGCTTATTTTTTAAAAATAAATAACATTGATTTTTAATCCTGGGATATGGAAGATAGTTTAAAGAAAACAGCAGTGTCGGTGGATAGGAATTACCACCAACAAAATATCTTCTGGGTATTTGATCTATGAACTTTGTTTACACTCCTGCCCTCATCAGTTTTTGTAACCCTTCCAACTTCCTCCTAAGGGCAAACTCACTGACATTTCCACAACTGTTCACCTTTCTGATCCTGATAGGATTGCTATATATTGTGTTTAGGTTTCTAGACGTGATAAGACTATCCACCTATCCAACTTGGATCTGTGGCACTTTATTTTCTTATTAATTTTAAATTCAGGATTTAAAAAAGATACATACATAGTGATAAAATGAGTTGACTCACACCCTGCATTTTTCTAAACCAAAATTAAATTTATATTAATACATTCTCTTTAATCAAGGGTAAATTCACATGCCCCATTGTAGTTAGTGAAGTGGTAAAGGGAAAATTGAAGCCAAACAGCCTATGTCTTAATTCTAGCTCAGCCACTAACTAGCTGTGCAATCTTGGAGAAGGCACTGAAACTCTCTGGGTCTCAGTTTTCTCATTTCTATTAAAAGGACAATAATAGTACCTATTACCTAGAGTTAGGAAGATGAAGTTAACAAAGTGATAGTGTATAAAAGCATACCTGACACATAGCAAACAGTCAGTATATATTGTCTGCTATTATTAAAGCTCCTATACTTATTAGGTAGGTGAACTTAATCAGATTATTTGACTTTAATAAACATCAATGATCATATTTATAAAGTAGGGATTGTAAAATATAATGCGGTGAGTTTACAATTGTCATAATGTGAAATATATAAATATAAATTACATATATAAAATATATAAATATAAATTACATATGTAAAATATATAAATATACATTATATAAATTACGTATGTAAAATATATAAATATAAATTACATATGTAAAAAGTACATAGCCATGTTTTGACTCATAAAGAGCATTCATTAAATGTGGTTATAATTTTTAGAAGACATTATCAGTAATATTATCAGTAATAAAACAAGACCTACAAAAAAGGGTAGGGGAGAGAGTTTCATGTTGTACAAGGGGAGTGTTGATTTAAAAGCCTTAGATTAAAATCTGCAAATGAAACTAAATTAATGGTGTTTTGAAGTGATTTTAACCACCAAACAAATTGTATTTAATACATAATAATTACTTTATTCTCCTATTAAAATAATTATTTTTAAGTGAATAACACCTTCTTTGACCACCCTACCTGTAGTTGCAGTAGCAGTCTACCAGTTGTCTTTCCAAATTTGTATGATGTCATCAGCAGTTTAATAGAGCACTAGATGAGAATATCTGAGCATTACTATGCTGACTTTGTAAAACTGTAATCCAAAAGCAAAGAATCTTGACAGCTTTGACAGTTGGTTTGATCTTATTATTAATGCACAGAAGATATATCTTGGGCTATTTTAAAAGTGAATTTATAATAAGATTTCTACTTCTTATGTTAGCTAGAGTAAACACTAGCTAATAAACAACCCTCCTAAACCTCAGCAAACTAGCCCAAGAAAAGAGTTTAATTTTGGTATTAGTATTGCTCACTCACATAAAGCCCAAGCAATTAGGAGCAGAGGAAGGGATGTGAGGGTTTGCTCTATAGAGTCATAGAGGATCCAAGGTGACAGAGCCTCTGTCATCTTCAACACAGGTCTTCCAAGGTGGTTCTAGCCAAATCCAGCTAGCCAACATCTCTGGAAATGACAAGAATCACTTTTGGTCATATTTCATTGGTCAGAAGTTAGTCAGAGGGTACCTAGTTGCAAGGGGAGGTGGGAAATGTAGTCTGGCTGGCATTGCTTTGTTGCACTAACTCAGTCCTATGGAAAAGGAGCACAAATATTTGGTGGACAGTAAATGATCTGTGTCATATCCTTATTACTCAGATCCATAGTAATAATGTCTATTTTTATCTCCTTTTCTAATTCCTAGTAAAGAAGCAATCAAATAAAAAGAAATAAAAACACTGAACAGTATGTGTTCATTTGTCTCATCCATTATTGTATATAGTGCCTGATACAGAGTTCAGTATATATTAGATATTCAATAAATATCATGAGTGATCAAACAAACACATATTCTCTGCCTTCTTCTCTTCCTCCCTTCCTTTTTTCTCTTTTTCTTGCTTCTTTTATATCTCTCTCTTTTTTTCTGATCCCAAATAATTTAGAGGCTGTATTTTGAGCTAGATGCTATGATAAGTGATTGAAGAATCAAAGACATATTTAAACTTGGAGAAAGTCATAATGAGAATAAAGGAAAAAACATTAAGTATTAGTAAACATTTCTAAATTACTGATTTCATTAAAATATTTAACATCTTATGAAAGACTAAAGAATCATTTTGAGTTCATCTACTAGGCATGGACAAGCCACTTCAGGAAGTTTACTCTTCTTCTTTGTGCCTTGGGGTTTAATCTGTGCTAGTGATATCCCAGCCTTGACAGAATTGCTGCCCCCATGGCCCAGACTGTGGGATTCTGCACAGGAAAGACCACTTCATGGTGAAAATTCTCTATAGTTTTGCTGTGAATCATACCATAACCTAAGATCTGTGTTATGGTAAACTGGATGTTGTAGTGGTGGAGGATGTCTAGTTTTGTTTTGTGTTTCACAGAGTTTCAAGAATTTTCCTAAAAGTCTCTTTAGTCTTTGTATATTTAATATGCTCCAATCCTACTTACATCCCAACTGTGTTCTTTCTGATGGCGATGCTGATGATAGTGCCAATCATTTATTTAGCACTAGCAACTGTGTGCTCGACACTGTACCAATAATATTAGAACTATTATTTCTTTTACTCATCACATCAGCCCTATTAGGTATTTAGAGATTTGGAAAATTATGTTCAGATAGACTTGGTAACTTGTCTAAAGTCAGACATGTTAGGAAAAGGCAGAGCTAGAATTCAAATACAGATTTGACTGACCTCAAAGCTTGTGTAATCACCACTTAGGCTGATGATTTGTTTAGGCTATTGAGAGAGAAAGATTATTTTATCTTTCTTTTTTTACTGGAAAGAGGGATGTATACAGATCTTTCAGTAGTAAAATTTTGCCACTACATTCAGTGACAAAAACAGGAGTTACTTTTGCACCAGCCTGATAACTTTTTTCAAAATGTTTGGTGAGTCTGGACTAAAACATAAGTGCATGGATGCCTGATTTTTTTCCCCAGTGTTCAAGAACCTCAGGGTTTTCCTGAATGTGCTATAGACATTCCAGGGACCTCCTAAGTTTTGAGCATTGCATTATTATGAAGATTAGGTCCATAAGTTTTATCAGATTTTCTAAAATATGAGTACACATTTTTTAAACCCAAAGTTTGCTGCCAACTTCTCTCCTCTACAGATCCTGGAAAGAAGAAAGAAATGGCTTCTAACAAAAAGGAGGGGAGGATTTCCAGCTCCTTTCTAATTCAGGCTCATTGGAAGAGGAAGTGGCATGGGTGACGATAAGCAGCAGTTTTTATGTCTGAAGGAAACTGAAAACAGCATCTCACTGGGGTGGCCAGGAGCTCTTCTGCTGAAGTCTCTGTGTATCCAGAATGCCTGGGATTGGATTCTTGTCCTGTTGCCTCTGACTTCCTAGAAGTGGCCTCTGGGCCGTCTTTATTTATTAAATCATCTGGGTATGATCTGGCTCTGATATTTTGGCATTCGGGAGTGGCAGACCAAGCTCAAGTTGCAATAGTCCTTTAAAAAGATGTTTCTAAAAGCCAGTTATGCACTGACATTTCAGAAAGAACATTTGTGCCTAATTTCCAGCTGCCAAGTTATAGTTCATCATTCAGCTTTATATTGGAGGCCTTCAGGCTTTGATTTATTTTAGGAAACATTGGTGAACAATGGGATCATGATCTGCAACATGACAGATGTAGGAAGTCCATGTCCCCTAAAGGAGGTTTTCTGGAGACTCCTAACAATTAAGAGAACCTGTTCTGTTTCTAAGCTGACAGCAAATTATTGAATTCTGAGTATCCAGAATGAGTTTGGGGAGTAAGAGTTGTGAAGGGCAGACATTAACTGCTTATTTAAGACATAATTCCTGTCGTTTGGAAACTTATGGTTTGTTAGGGGGTAGTGTCCTAGAAACAATGTAAGACAATTTGTTACCAAATGATAAATAGAACTCTGGTTTAGTACAATTTAAAGTTACAATCTTTTAAAACAAAAATTTTCCTACTGTCAGGGAACCTAAGTTTTCCTTTTATTTGAAGGCATGGAGAAGTTCTGAGCAGTGTGTTACTTTTCCTCTATTCCCTGGTTCGTCCCTCACCCACGTCAGTTTTCCTTCATATTTGTCTTTATTGGAACCCGCAAAGCTTATTCAAAGTTATCATCAGTTTCTTCCCTTTTGTGAAGAAAATTCAATTTTTATGAATTAGATTTTTAAGATGACTTGTAATGTACCCAAACAGCCAGGTATAAGAAAATACCTGGTAGCTTCACTGATGCAAATGACAGATACCTGTGGGGGCTTACAGTCTAGTTGGGAGAGTAATCACACACATACACACACACATACACACACACACACACCCACCCCAGATTTGGCATGAGAAGAACAACGCTGAAGTCGGTATCTGCCTATTTTGTTTATAATGGTGTGACCGTGGGCAAGTCACTTAATTTTTCAATGTATTTTCTCATCTATAAGATGGAAGATATCTTATATCCTAAGGCTATTGGTTATGTCAGATGGAATCTCGTCTGAGAAAATACCTTAGAAATTGTACAGTATGATAAAAATATTGACTTTTATTTTCTAAATCATACATAGCAAGATGCAGGACTAGTTTAATTGTTGTCACTTTTAGAATCCTATTTTCACATCATCATTCCATTTCTTATGATATTTAACATGACAAGCAAAAGATCTTGTTCAAAGGGGAAGAACAAATAAGATTAATTCTCTGTAAATCCTTTAAAATTTTATTATCCATCTCTTCACTGGGGAAATGTCTAGATACATTTTCCTAAGTGGTTCCATCTTTCTGTAAATGGCTATTGACCTGCTGAGTGCAGTTTTGCTTTCAGAGAAGCATTGCACTTGGTGTGTGATTTGAGTTTGGGGTCATGACCTTATTTCCTTTGCACTTGATTGCTTTACTTCACCAACTGCATCCCTGATTTTGACATTATCTGTGGCTAACTCCTTTCATGATTTTGGGAATGGCTACCTCTCAGTTTTCTGAATATTTTTTAGTATCTTGCTGTTACAATGTAGACATTGCAATAATGTTCTAAAATTATATGTACATTTACTTACTCAACACAAATTTAAAGAGTACCTGATAAGAGCTGGTACTCTGAGTACTGAGCACTGAGTACCTGGTAGAATCATTAATACAGAAGACAAAGGTCTGGCCTCAAGGATTCTGCAGTACAGCAGCAGGGAGGTAAAACACACATACCACATTTGTTTACTACAAGTGTGGGAGGTAGATGGGCGTCCCCTAAAAACATGTGTTCCTAGAACCTGTGACATGACCTTACTTGGAAAAAGGGTCTTTGCAGATGTTTAAATTAATAATCTTGTGGATTGTCCTGGATTGTCCTGGTGGGCCCTAAATCCAATGAAAACTATCTTTGTAAGAGACAGACGAGGAGAAGACATAGAGACATGTGAAAGAGAAGGCCATGTGAAGACAGAGGCAGAGATTGGAGGGATATAACCAGAAAGAATGCCCATAGGCAGCAGAAATTGGAAGAGGTAAGAATTGGATTGTTGCCTGAAGCCTTCAGAAGGAGTGTGACCCTGTCAGCATTTGGATTTCAGACTCTGGCCTTTAAAACTGAGAGAGAAAAAAATTTCTGTTGTTTTAAGCCAATGAGTTTGTGGTAATTTTTTAATGGCAGCCATGAGAAATGAATACAACAAGGAACGGGATAATCTACAAAATACATGAATTATACAAGAGCATCAGAAGTTTGTGGAAGTTTAGTATAAAAAACACCTCTTATTGAAAGTGTGATTGTTACTATATAGTCAGTCCAGAAGCACTGAATTATGAAAATATCATTGCCTGATATGTATCAGTTATGTTTATAATAATATAAATAATCTAAGCACACATTATGTCCTATAATTTTAATTTTACTCTGACATCCCATGTTAAGGTTTAACTGTAGATGGCCATTTCATGAAACAAATGCCAGTTTCTCATGGAGCAATGTTCTCCAAGCAGAAGAAATACATCTTCCTACCCACACTGGGCTACAACATCACTAAAATTACAAGCAGAAAGGAGGTCTGCATTTCTACAGCCTCTTCTTGTCTTATCTAGTAGTAAATGGTTATAAACTTGACATTTCCAGTTACAAACATAAGTAATAATATTGTAATAACAAAAGGGAAGGTCCAATCCTATAGATCCCACTGACAGTGATAGAGTAAATCAAGGAATTTGGAAGAAGTGGTATCTAGTTTCACAAGTTGAGAAGCCAGAATTATCTTCAGGCATTCATAATTTTAGTGTCATGGGTTAAGGTGTTTGGGGGCAAAATGAGTTTCTGGTTGTGGGATGGATTTGAGTGGTGATAGCAATCATTCAATAATAGAAGCCACTGAAGCAGCCTTGCTCTCCCTAATCAAAATGCTGCCATCATACCATTTTGTTCCCAAAATATGCTAAAAGTAAGGCACCAACGGTAATGAGTAGTATGAGTAATTTTTAAGTACCATAAAAGTTTACAATATTAACATTTACATTTGTTAGTTTTGTCTGGCTTAGTTGGTGGTGACTTCAGATGGTAACTGGGTGAAATAAGATTTCTAACCCCACATAAGACAGGATGCTGTGATCTTTCTGGGAGGGTGCCACGTCTGTCTAATATTAATACAATAGCACACCAGTGGCAGCTTCTTGGTTGGGCCAAGTAAGCCTTCTCAATGTATTTACTCCTTCAGTCTTTATAACAATCAGGAAGCTGTAATTATTGTCTATATTTTACTAAAGAAGTAACTAAAACTTAGAGAAGATAAGCAATTTGTCTGAGGTCATGCTCTAGAAGTGAGTAGAGCCAGAATCTGAACTCTGGCATGATGACTATAGCGTCTGTGTTTTTATGCACTACTGGTAGGTATGGGTGGTATACTGGAGACTTAGTGAGTATCTAGGTGTGAGTAATGTCTACAGTGATGTCAGGGAGCTCACTGTACATCCGTGACATGAGAAATAAAATTCCCACGCTTCCCTGTCTTGAAGCTGAGACAATATATTACGTGGGTTAACTGACAATTCAGGCAGAGTGAGACATTCATTATATTTACCACAAATGAACACAGATGGACACTCTTCAAATAAAGCTTCCTATTGAATTTTAATAGTGCTCTTCTGCAGAACACATTTGCAAAATGGATCATAGCATATTCATATTTTCCTTTAGCTTGCCAAATGTGAGATGATTAAGAAACCTGCTTAAACTTTAAATATTCTTACCATACACATTCATTTTTGAAATGTATGCTTCTGCAATAAATATTTGTTGAATGAATATGAATGTATATACACAAACATACATGAAGCAACAGGCGCACACACATTTAATTTGATAAATAGTTGTTGCATATCTACTGAATATAAACTTGGGCTGAAGAGTTATGGAAATACAAAGACAGAATTCTTTTCTGTTCCCAAGAAGCTTTATAAGGGGAAGTGAGACATGCTCACTCTTGTTCTGGTGGCAGTTCTCAAAGAGTGGTCTGTGGCTCAGCAGTGTTGGCATCACTTGGGGGCTTGTTAGAAGTGCAAATGCTTGCGTCCCACCATACACCTGCTAAATGAGAAACTGTGGCTGGGGGAGTCTAGCAATTTATGGTTGTAAAAGTCCTCCAGGGAATTCTGATGCACGTTAAAATTTCAGAACCATTGGGCACAGGAAAGCTTTAATGTGCTAAAGGATGCTAAATATTACTTTCGCATGGAGACATCTGAGAAGGCTTGAAGAAAGAGATTGTATTTGAGCAGGGTCTTAGAGAACAGGTAGATTTTGGCTGATAGAAACAGAGAAGGGGAATAAAGTCAAAGAGAAGAGAGGAAGTCAACTTAGCTCGTTTGAGTTGGCGGATAGGCTACCCATGGATGAAAACCCAGATTCAAGTCAGGCAATGGAAATCCCTGAACAACATGCTTGTGAGTTTAGACATTGTTCTGAAAGACATTGGCAGTCATTGAAGGTTTCTGAGTGGGGAAGAAGTGTAATCAAAACTACCTTCCTTTTATTTTCTTACCCAGTGAATGTAATTCAGCACTTGTACTGAGTTCATATTAACAGAACTTGACGGTTGTAAATCAGTCTTTTCTTCCTCATTAAAATCACTTCACCATTAAGAATTATCTATAGGTTATGGCTGGAATCATGTTATCTCTCCTCTTTCTTGACTATTCTGACACAGCATGCAACTTAATTTCAACAACTCGGTAATGCCCCCATCTTATGTGTGTGTGTGCGTGTATGCATGTGTGTGTGTGTGTGTGTGTGTGTGTGTGTGTGTGGTGTTTGCTAAGAAGGAGTCACACGGCTGCTTTTGAATTCAGCTGGGCTGTAGGAAGCTGCATAAAAACAAAGAAAAAATGTTGCTGCTTGCTAGTGCATTCTTTGTTATGTAGCAATCAGAAGGATGACTGTGCTCTGAAGTGGTGCAGGTGGCCTCTTCTGATACTAATTCCAGCGTCTCAACTAGTTCAGCATCAAAAGGGAGTTCTCTGGAAGGGAAATAATTCTGTCCCTACCCCTGATTGCTCCTATTTGTCCAGCATTGTGGGCACCTGCTTGGCCACCCACCTTCCTTTTCTTTGCCATCCACTTGCGTCATCTTTCTCTTTCCCTGGGTCAGCCTGTATATTTCAATCTATCCACACCCTGCGCAAGCTCATTCATTCATGGGCTTTCTCTCTGCAATTTTCATTGTGCCTCCCTTTGTTGGCATAATTGATTCCCTGCTTTGCAAGAGCAGGTGGATGAGTTGGTTTATTGCTTTAAAAAATTCCTCCTCTTTTCTCTTTTATTGCTCTGATCTTTAGTCCATCTTTGGTTCAGCCAGCTTGTTCTCCTTCTATTGACTAATCTCTCTCTGTATCTTTCATAGTGGTGGTGGGAGAGTCCATGCTGAATCTCCTGTTGGTTGAAGAAGGTGAAAGTCAATTGATAAAGTCACTGTGATTTATAATGTTCAAACTGGGGAGGGATTGAGTCATGAAGACCAGAAGTACTGATTATCATTTAGCTTATCTGCTGAAAGGCTCCATTAGACCCTAATGAAACAATCTCATTTATCATCCCCACATCCTAATGGAATTGCAGAATTAATAGTAAAACCATTAAGCCTTCTTGAGCATGTCTCATCTAATGCTCCAGGATGTATGTTACACGTTTTTATTTTTCTCAATTTTGGATTTTTTGAGGGTGCAAATTTACTTAGTTGAGAAATTTAAAAGTCCTTTATTCAGTCTAGTATAAAGTGTCCAGATAGAAACATACCTTAGAGATATTGTGGGTACAGTTCCAGACCACCACAATAAAGCAGATACCAGAATAAAGCAAGCCATATAAATTGTTTGGTTTCCCAGTGCATATAAAAGCTATTTTGACTCTATTCTATAGTCTATTAAGTATGCAATAGAATGATGTCTAAAATACAATGTACGTACCCTAATTACAAATATTGTATTGCTACAATTGCTGATGATAATCTGAGCATTCAGTGGGTCATAGTCTTCTTACTGGTGAAGGGTCTTGCCTTGATATTGATGGCTGCTCACTGATCAGGGTAGTGGTTGCTGAAGGAGGTTAGGATAGCTGTAGCAATTTCCTAAAATAAGACAACAATGAAGTTTGCTGTATCAATTAACTCTTCCTGTTGTGAAAGATATCTTTGTAGCATACGATGCTGTTTGATAGTATTTTACTCACAGTAGAACTTCTTTCAAAATTAGAATGAATTCATTCAAAACTTGCAGGTGCTTTATCAACTGAATTTATGGAATATTCTAAATCCTTTGTTGTCATTTTAACAATGTTCACAGCATCTTTACCAGGAGTAAATTCCACCTCAAGAAACTACTTTCTTTGCTCATCT
This sequence comes from Pongo pygmaeus, assembly GCF_028885625.2. Taxonomy (NCBI): domain Eukaryota; kingdom Metazoa; phylum Chordata; class Mammalia; order Primates; family Hominidae; genus Pongo; species Pongo pygmaeus. The sequence continues at coordinate 77,858,312 of NC_072388.2, forward strand.
ATAGAAGCAGCCTAAAATCCATTCCAGTTTTATCATGAGATGGCGGCAATTCAGTCACAGCTTCAGTTTCCACCTCTAGTTCTAGTTCTCTTGCTACTTCCACCACATATGCATCTACTTTCTCCACTGATGTTTTGAACCCTTCAGCCATCCATGAGGGTTGGAATCAACTTTTCCAAACTCTTGTTAATGTTAATATTTCGAACTTCTCCCGTGAATCACAAATGTTCTTTATGGCATTTACAATGTTAAATCATTTCAAAAAGTTTTCCATTTGCTTTATCCATATCCATCAGAGGAATCACTGTGTCAGCTCTATCCTTACAAGGTGTATTTTTTAAATAATAAGACTTGAAAGTTGAAATTATTTCTTGATTCATGGGCTAGAGAATGGATGTTATGTTAGCAGACATGAAATCAACGTTAATCTTCTGGTACTCTCCATCAAAGTTCTGGAGTGACTAGGTGTGTTGTCAATGAACAGTAATATTTTGAAAAAAAAAAAATCTTTTTTTTCCCTTAGCAGTAGTTCTCAATAGTAGGCTTAAAGTATTCAGTAAACCATTTTGTAAACAGATGTACTGTCATCCAGGCTTTGTTGTTCCATTTACAGAGCACAGGCAGAGTAGATTTTGCTAAATTCTAGGGCCCTAGGATTTTTTGAATGGTATATAAAAGCATTAGCTTCAACTTAAAGACACCAGCTGCCTTAGCCTCCAACAATAGAGTCAGCCCGCCCTTTGAAGCCAGGTATTGTGTCTCCTTTGTAGCTATAAAGGTCCTCGGTGGCATCTTTTTCCTATATAAAGCTGTTTTATCTACAGTAAAAATCTCTTGTTTGGTGTAGTCACCTTCATCAATTATCTTAGCTGGATCTAACGGATAACTTGCTGCAGCGTCTACATAAGCACTTGCCACTTCACCTTGTACTTTTATGTTATAGAGATGGTTTCTTTCCTTAACTCATGAACCAATCTCTTCTAGCTTTAAACTTTTTTTCTGCAGCTTCCTCACCTCTCTTAGCCTTCATAGAATTGGAAATAGTTTGGGCCTTGCTCTGGGTTAGGCTTTGGCTTAAGAGAATGTTGTGGCTGGTTTGATCTTCAATCCAGACCACTACAACTTTCTCCATATAAGCAATAAGCTTGTTTCACTTTCTTATCATCTGTGTGTTCACTGGAGTAGCGCTTTTAATTTCCTTCAAGAACTTTTCCTTTGCATTCACAACTAGGTTAACCGTTTGGCACAAGAAGCCTAGATCTCAGCCTATCTCAGTTTTCAACATGCCTCACTGAGCTTAATCATTTCTAGCTTTTGATTTAAAGTTAGAGATATGAGACTCTTCCTTTCATTTGAATACTTAGGCCTTTGTGGGAGTATTAATTGGCCTAATTTCAATATTATTGTGTCTCAGGGAATAGGGAGGCCCAAGGAGAGGAAGAAAAATGTGAGAATGGCCAGTAAGTTGAGCGGCCAAAAGACACATAACATTTATTAAGTTGGCCATCTTATATGCACATGATTTGTGATGCCTTCAAAGAATTACAATAATGACATCAAAGATCACTCATCAAAGATCACCATCTCAGATATAATAATAATGAAAAAGTTTTACGTGTTGAGAGAATTACCAAAATGTGATGTAGTGACATGAATCAGGCACATGCAGTTGGAAAAATGGTGTGGATTGACTTACTCAACCAAGGGTTACCCCAAACCATCAATTTGTTTTTAAAAATGCAATAGTTGTAAAGTACAAAAAAGTGAAGCACAAGAAAACTAGGTATGCTTGTGATAGGTTTCTCTCCTATTCTTCGAAGAGGCTTTTAAATAGAGTTCATTGCATGGCATTGCCTAGTAAAATCATTTTAAATTGATATGAAATTATATAAGCTCTGAACAGGGCATTTGATGTCCACTAGAGAAAGTGAAACATATTTTTTATTTCAGCATAAGAAGCTTATCTCTTCCATCTTGTAAAATAATATAATAATAATAGAATTAGTTAAACATGGTGATTATTATTACAGTATTTTATGATTCCAATAATTCAAGCACAGACACTATCTTGAATGTGTCCTAGTATATTCAGCTCCACAGTGATGCCCAGGGTTTCATGTTGAAGGCTGTGAAGTTAACAAAGGAAAATGGAGATCTGATTACTAGCTTCCAGTGATTGGTTGAGAATTGAGGGAGAAGAGAGATCAATATTATATATTTCACATGGCAGAGGGTAATAGGAGCTTTTATAGAAAGCCAAAATGCATTGGTAGAAAGAGAAGAGAGAGCCTAATTCCACTTGCTAAAATCTATGGAAGCCACCTAAAGGGAGAATGAAGAATTGAATGTTTATCAATAAGTTGGAAAGAGGAGAGGAACATTCTGGGCAGAGCAAACAGCATAGAAATAGACTAATACATGGAGTATTTGTTAGCACTGCATATTTCAGAGGGAATGGAGATGACGGGAAGTGGTAGAACATGGTTAGAAAAGTAAATTGGGCAGAATTGGTGACAGGGGATTCACTTTGGTAAGCAGTAGGTAACCATTCATGGCTTTGAGCAGAGTTTGGCAAACTATGATTTGTGGACCAAATCCATCCCATTGTCTGATCTTGTAAAGAAAGTTTTATTTAAATGCAGTCATACTCATTCACTTACGTATTGTCTGTGGCTGCTTTCATGCTACAATGGCAGCATTGAATAGTGGTGACAGAGACTGCCTACAAGCTGAAAATATTTGATATCTGACTTTTTACGGAAATTTTACCGATGTCAGGATTCACTTTAATAAAGTGTTTCATAAAGTGTTTGTTTGTGCCGTGATGGGCCATCCAAGATTGTAATGGGCGATCATTGGAAACAAAGATGCTTGTAGAGCAGCATCTTGCATGGCACAAATATTTGAATGAATGAAAAAAATGCATGTTTATGTTAAGACATCACAGTAACAGTAGGAGGTATTGCTTTTTTTTTTCTTTTTCTTTTCTTTTCTTTTTTTTTTTTTTTTGACAAGACCAATGTGAAAATAATCAGAGAGTGGTTCTCTGGACCACATCCTGTTCTTCAGGGGAGAGACATTGAAAAATATCAGGAAAAGCTTATCCCTAGAATTGATTCAGAGGACAAAGCTACAGTTATGAGAAAGGCCACTTTGGAGAAATGTTGGATAAGATGTCCAGTGAGGCACAGAATGGGGTGACACTGGGAGTGACAGGATCTTGATGGGCTCTGGCCATGGCACTTCTCAAACGTTTTTGGCAGTCCTATTTCTATTTTCACAGACTCCTCCACCTCCACTCTGTCCTGGCCAGCACCCAGTTCTCAAGCATTACACATTTATCCCAAGTAATGCGCAGGGAGCTTCCTTTCTTGCACCTATAAATTATTCACTAGTTTCAGGTTGGGGTGAAAAGAGGAAAACATAATTAATCCAGAATTATTTCACATGTATAAATTCCTTGCTTGGTTCTGTTTCATCATCAGGGCTTCCTTGGCCCTCCATGGATGGCATATACCTTATTAATTTATGCTTAGCAATCTTTTAAAAGTAATTTCTACATGGGTAACTCACTGAAACATCGTGGCATTTATCTCACATCATGTAGTTTTGTCAGTTTTGATGTTAGAGAACATATTCTGCCTTTCTTTTATGTAGCAATGTGACCAGGAAATCTCATGTAAAATCTATGCCTCCCTAATATGCAAAAATACTGAAAATGAGCACCTGTTCTCCCTTCCTTCTTTTTTAATAAATCTAGTAATAATAGCTGGAATAACCACAGGATTTCTAAATGGAGTCAGCATGGCAAAGGAAAATGTTGGTGATATATTTATTAAGTCCATAGAAGTTAAACTTCCGGAGAGCTCCCAAGCTAATTGGTACCCCTTGTTCAGGACTGGGGACTATTAACTGAGAGAATTCATTGGGTGTTTTAATATCTAGCCTTTTAAAATCTATTTTAAACAAGAACTTTGAAGGATGACTCAAATATGGTTAAATTTCCACAGAGAACCTGCAACTCTAGCAATGTGAATTCCCCGGATACAATGATGATACGAATTGTGTTGGATTTCTTGAATTTCATCTTCAAAGCACAAGAATGAGAAAAGAAAGGAGACAGGAACAATTTACATTAAGCAGAGATGCATAAGTTTCTTAAGTGGTGCTTTCCAGAGCACAGCTGGGTTTCTCGTGTGTGTGTGTGTGTGTGTGTGTGTTTGTGTGTGTTTGTGTGTGTGTCTGATATATCAAGCTGTTGGTTATATTCCATAGATTCATAGTACTTTCCTCCTCTCTATATTCCATCTCTACTTTTTTTTTATAACAAGTTATTTACTTTGCCCATCTATCTTTTAAGCAAATTATCTTGATTGGAAATAACTGGAATGCTTGATAATTATATAAGAAACTTAAATGCTTGGCCTATTCATTTATCCTAGAATTTTAGGGAACATCTTGGTCTAGCATAGGCGTTCTCAACCATCATATTGAAAAAAGTTGTGGAGCATTATAGCACAAATGATTTTACAAAATAAAGTGATTTTTAAAAATTAAAATAGGTTCATAGTAGCCTCACGCTCTGTGTTCCAGCATGCTTCCTGGGAAAGAGAGAGAGAAAGAGCAGGCTGGCTGGCCAGAACCCTGGCTTTGACTGAAGAACACATTCTGCCTGTAAGCGTCATTTCTCAGCTCTGAGCCAGAGAAAAGCAGTGGGACTCTTTTCTCTAGGAAATACAGTCTGCATAGATAGAATGAAGCAGAATTGGAGACACATAGGAAAACAATTATCCCTTTACATTAGTTTCTCTAATCCTCTGCTTTGGGAAAGCAGGAAGAGAGAAAAAGAAGAGGTAGGAGAGGGAGGGAGCTAAAAACAAAGGAAAACACTTCACAAGGGTTTGCCCTCCCCCAAAAATTCAAGACATGAAATAGAATCTATCACATATGATTGGGAGCCTTGTGTTCTGGTTTTCTCCAATCCTAAGCCCAAGAATTTGTTCCTCCTGATGCTGTAGATAGTTTCACCTGAGAAGATTTTACTCACCTCTGTGTCCCATTATGAGATGGGAAACCTGGCTTCTGCCACGTAGGCATAGAGTAGATACCCACTAGATTTTGTTGTTTTGTGTGTATGGTTGCCAGGATGATCAGTGCCCCAATATTCTTGCCCCATCAATATTCTTCTTAATGAGATTTGCAACCTTTTAAGCATTGGGAACTTAAGGGTTATTATGAATACTCATCATTTTAAGCTAATATACATTCTTTACAGAATAAATGCAAAATGTTCACATTCGTGAGAAAAAGGAAGAAACTTTTAGCTGACACATACCATTTTGCATGTTATATAAATGTATTCTGCTCAGTACAAACATTTTTGTGAACTTAAAAAAAAACTCTTAAATGTTTCTATAAAAGTACTACTTCTTGAAGTTTATATTTGAATGAAAATACCTCAAATTCTTTTCTACCCTGATGTAGAACTATATAATTTTAACTCTCTTTTTCATTTTTAAAGATGTGATATTCCTCTGAATGAGATAAGGTAGAGCTTTTCTCTAAAATTTTCTTGTGTTCAGACCTTTTTTTCCTGTTCCTTCTGGTCTTCAAAAAGCTATGGGAATCTGACCTAGGAACATTGTTTCCTCAATAATTGGCATTTTCTATTTTCACTTTGGTTTTCCCCAACTTAATTGATGAGATATATAATCTTTCTCCATCCAAAGAAACTACAATGACTGACACTAACATTTTTGAACCCATCTATGCCCATTTCCATTTTTAGTTCTACAAATGTTCTAACACCATTTTTTAAAAAATCACAACACCCCAAACGGTGGGTTCTATTTTTTTTTCTATTGTTATAGATGAGTAAACTGACACCTAAAGAGGGCCCTTAGCTTGTGGCTGGCATCTCAGGACCAAAACGCCTGCGTTTGAAGCCCCTGGGAATTTGGCCTTTGGAGTCTTTAGCAGCTTCTGAGCCTAGTGAGTTTGTGGCTTCAGGTCCTGTTTAGGTCCTGTTTCTCATTTATGGAGAGATTTGTCTTGTTTTGAAGGCAGCATCCTCCTTCATTTTTTTCTTTTTTTTTTCCCCCCTCTGTCTATCATTACTACATTTGGTGCCAAGTTGGGGCCTCAAATTTTGAACTTAAAACATGACATGCCTGGAAATCCTTTTCTCTCTCTTCTTCTGAAGGGTGTCCATAAAGTCTGGGATGCAGACAAATATATGTAATGTCATTAAAAGTTTTACAAATCTGTAAAAAATAAAATAGTATTATCAATGTTTTCATACCTTACAGATACCCTTCACTTTAAATAAAGTTTTCCTGAGAACTAAAAATAAAAATACCATGTCCTCAAATTCGGATTAGTCCAGGGAGAAGGGAGAAGGGCTGAGAAAGAGAAGGGTAAAATTATCTATTCTTGACATCACTGTAATAAATTGATTGAACTTTACTGCATATTGAATGCTTGATCTTACTAGGGTCTTTTCATAAATCATCTCATTATTCCTCAAAATAAATCAGCCTGGTAGGTTTGATGAGCCCATTTGACAGATACACAAGTCCAAGGACATCAGATGACTTGCCCATCACTAGGGCATGTGGGCTGAATGGGGATGTTCAGTCTGGTCACGTCAAAAGCCCTAGCTCTTTTCCCTATAAGCTAGAAATAATATTCCATCCCTTTTCTCACCTACCTCCCAGCAAAAACAGATGACATAAAAATATTTTTTTCTATCTACTTCTGCTCATGATACCTTTAAAATGCCTTATTCATCAATTCATTCCCCATCTCAGGCTCAGGTAACCCTTGATAGGGGATTTATATCTAATTTTCTCTGTATTTCTTGAACCATTTTTTTTTCCATGTGTCCATCTCTATGGATCCAACCTCATGATTTCCTGGACCATTTAAATTCTCTTTTATTCTTTCTTTTTTCTCTATCACATATCTTGGCTCTAACTCACCTGCTTTCCCTTTGTATTTCTCTTTTAACATTTTACATGTATGTATTACCCCAACTAGACAGTGTTTTCAAGGGAGAACTTAGGAATTTTTCATTTCTTTCCACCATGACATCGGACATCTTTCTGATGTCATAGCTTATGAAATAAAAGTCTATAAGTATGTGACCGGGGTAAAACATAATCATTTTGCGACTTAATGATATGATCTCTATCAAAGTTATTGTCAACTGCAGTTCATTCTGCTGTTATTTTTATATTTGATGATAATTCAGAATTTCATGTCCCCTTCTACAATACCTCACATGCCAAACAAATTAATTGTGTTGAAGACAGGTAAGGAAGCTCCTGGTCACCTTCCTTCCTTGCTTCAGACCCAGCTTAAAGGTGGGCCAGGTGGGGAACAGTCTGCCTCCTCTGTCTGGGTTCAAGTTACTTGTAGCCATGTCTGACTGTCCTGGAGTGCCTCTTAGCTCCAGTTAATTTCTGAATCCTCAGCAAGTCTTAAAAGTCTGAGCAAGAATTTCCTTTCTTACTCTGTTGCTTCATCTTCTTCCTTTCTTCCCTCAAATATTCAGGATGGAGGAGAAATGGCAGGCTGAGCCAGCAATCCATCTTACTTGAAACCTATTTGAAGGTTGTCAGGTATGCGAGGGGGCTAGAAATAGGGACTGAGAGTTTGAGTCCAGCATGAAGGCCAGGCATCAGTACTGATCTACCTTGTAGTGTGGTAAATAGACTTTGGCATCAGCTAAATTATTTCTGTGAGACTGAAGTATTTTGATCGAAATAGACAAGTGAGCAAAGGGATTTGCAAAAGAATTCTGTTTTCTGGCACAGGCATCTCAATGAGGCCTTGTGCAGAATCTCACATCCGAGCGCCCCCTGATGGCAACATAGAGACACGCCTCACTTTCTGTGGCCAAATTACTCCATGAAAGCAATAGATTCTATATTTGACTTTAAGACCTTATTTCTAATTTATGTTTTAACCTGGGATGTGTTTGGTCACCAATTATGTATTTGTTTTTCATATTTGTTTGATTTCAAATTATCTGTGATAACAATATTAGATTATAAAGTGCATTTTATGAAGCTATTTTAAAATAAGGTATTGTCAAATGTCATTTAATGTTTTCTTGGAAAGATTCAAAGTAGTAGAATCTTGAGGTTCTCAAGTAGATTCAAGTAGATTCAAGTAGAATCTCAAAGTAGTAGAATCTTTGAGTAGAATTCAAAGTAGTAGAAAGCTTGAGGAGAAATAAAAGCAGAGGAGGAATAAAAGGAGATGAAGGAGGAGGAAGGGGAGGAGGAGAAGTTATAAGTAAAGATTAGCCCCTAATTCTAAAACATTTTTTCTTGATCTAAATATATGAACAATGAACTCCAAATTATTTAATGGTTTCCCATTGACTATAGGATGAAATTTGGTACTTTAGCCTGATGTACAAGGCTCTTAAAGATCTATCCTTGTCTAACTGAGTCCAGAGCCAACCCTACAGCTGCCCACCTTGAATTCTATGCTCTGGAAATACTAAATGATTACAATTACCTAAATATAACATAGTTATATTCAGGAAATACATCTGTTAAATATTATATATATATATATATAAAATATATATGTATATGTAACTGTGTTGCTCATGGATCTGTGACTGTGCACACTGTAGTTCCCTCTGTCTGGAACATATGTACTGCCTCTTATCCTCCTGCAAATCTCATCCTTTTCAGGATCATTCTTTCATTTCAGATAAAATGTTATTCTCTCTGTGAAGCTTGGCCTTGATTTCCCTCAACTCCTGCTCTCCGCAAGTCTCCACTTTGTACTGAGCTCTTACATTGCCTCGGTTATTCCCTTTCTCTTCTCCCTACCTATGTTGTGAGGAAATAAACAATGAAGTTTCATCTTTTTTTTTTTTTTTTTTTTTGAGGCAGAGTCTTGATCTTTCACCCAGGTTGGATTGCAGTGGTGTGATTATAGCTCACTGCAGCCTTGACGTCCTGGGCTCAAGAGATCTTCCCGCCTCAGTCTCCTGAGTAGTAGGGACTACAGGCTCATGCCACCACAGCTGGTTATTTTCTTTGTAGAGCTAGGGTTTCGCCACATTGCCCAGGCTGGTCTCAAACTCTTGGGCTCAAGGGATCTGCCTGCCTCAGCCTCCCAAAGTGCTTGGATTACGGGTGTGAGCCGCTGCACCTGACTGAAGTTTCATCTTTGTGGTCCAGCTTAGCACAATACTTGGTGCAGGTGCATAAGACATATGTGTTAAATTGCATATTTCCCATTTCCCGAATGGAGCTGAAATAAAGGAAACAAAAGTTAAATATATTTTTCAGGAGATACAGAAATTTGTAACTCGCTGAAAAAGTAGCTTTTATTAGGACTTTGCCTTTTAAATCATTACACACTTTAATCTTTCCTCTTAAACTAAATTACTATTTATTATTGACTTTACAGAAGAAGAAACTCATGTCATACTCATATGACTTTTTGGACCCTGTTGACATGTGACTAATAGGTAAAACAACATACAATGCTGGGAGCAATTTGTCCAGTGGCCCAATTTTATATGATGCCTCAAATGAAGTGCTGTTTATGCAATGAAGTGCATTTCTTGCTTTGTTAGTAGTCATTGAGCCTCTGCACACGTAAATGTGTAGGGAATGACCATTGAGAGACAAAGTCTGTGTGATCTTACCCATTTATAGGGTATATCGATAGTTCACATTTACGGTACACTCCCTTGATGCCAGGCACTTTACACACACTGTCGCATCTTATCCTCACCATCACAGTATGACATTAGGACAATTGTGTCTATTTGCAGATGAAACTGTGACTCAGTTCAAGTGATATGTCAAGATTATTCAGATAGTAAAAGGCAGGCTAGGGTTCAAAATCAGGCAGTCTAGTTATACAGCCTGGCTATTTTTTAGGGCAGTGGTTCTCAACCAGAGGCAATTTTCCTTCTTGGGATATTTGGTAATAGGAGACATCATTTTGATTGTCACAACTGGGAGAGAGGGTGTTGCTGGCATCTAGTGGTAGAGTCCAAGGATGCTGCTAAATATCTCAGAGTACACAAGACAGTCACCACAACTAAGAATTATCCAGCCCAACATATCAATAATGCCGAGGTTGAAAAGACCTGTTTTATGGTAATAAGCCAGATAGAATTCATGGCAATTGAGTTTATACACCAACTAGTCCTTAGCCTGTGCTGTTTTCAGCCTGTTGCATTTCTTTAAGTGTCATTTATTTTCATGGCTTTGACTATTAACTCTATAGAGATGATTTCCAAAAATCAAATATAGATGATTTCTAAAGAGAACCCCGACCTCTCCCTCGAATTCTAGCTTCTTATTTTCAACTCTCAGGAGGCCATTTTTATTTGAATGATTTGCTAACCGTTCCAGTAAATTCAAAGTACCTGTTGCTCCTAATTTCTCCCTCTGTGGCTTTGTCCTTTTTATCCTAGATACTGTTATTCTTTTCATTAGCCAGGATTGAAACTCTGATTTATTTCTTCTTCTCTTTTCCATAGTTCTCCTGACTTCCTCGTCTCCAATCAGTTACCGAATATGAATGACCTTTCCCTACACGGCTTTTCACGATTTATTCCTATTATCCCTGCCACAATGCTGGCCTAGGTCTTTTCCACCTACCATGTGGTATTACTGTAATTGTGTTCCAGCTAATCTTCCTGACTCCGTTATTTTCCTCTTTCAACATGATCCTGCACAACCACCCAGTTAATCTCCCAGACTAACTCTTTGGCCATGTATCCTTTTGTAGTGCCCTTCTGCCATTGAGTTCAGTGTGGATTGCATCTTGTGTTTAATATTCTTCAGGATTTGGCCTGCACCCTGTCATCTTCACTTGAACCAACTCCTTGCCTTCTTTCAAACGTACTGTGCCTATTTCTGCCTCCTTTCCTTTTCCCAGACTGTGTTCTACAGAGGATTACCCTAGCTACTCCACACCTACACAATAGCTACTCCACACCTACACAAAAATATCATATTCTTAAGACCTGATCTTGACCATTTACCTTCCCTTTAATTCTTCCTATTTACTGCGCCACTCACCCTGGTCCCAAATCATGTGTTCTTTCTTTGTATTTTTTAAAAAATATTTTATAGGAACATACTTTGTCATCCCAACTGGACAGTTAGTTTTTGCAAAGGATAACTAATACATTTTTCATTTTCTTTCTCAGCACCTGATATCATAGTTTTTTTGAATAAAAGTCTAACTGTTTGATCTTGGTAAAATGTAATCATTTTGATAGTTTATAATGTATAAAATGATAAAAAATGTTATGTTACTTTTCTACAAAGCATATTAATATTTTCCCAATTTGAAAGATAATCCATAATCTGTAAAGTTTCTAGAGAATACATGAAAATACTAAAACTAAAGTGGATAGAGTTTATGTGAGTATTATATTCAGAATCAATATTAGGGAATTACTAAGATTGTTACTTAAACCAAGATAAACAAATTTAAAGAACATACGATTTGGTGGAATAGAAAATTGTAAGTTTAAGGGCAGTGGCTAAAACTGGAATAATTTATGTTCTATAAGGGGAATGGCTAAATAAAATTAAAAACACATTTTTAATGTTATTGCTAGAAAATTAACCTATAAAAACTGGTGCATTGATCATTATTTGGACTAATCTGTTAAAGGTGATTATCACACAATCATATTTTCTCTTAGATAAAATATTTATGACACTTAGTAAAAATGGAGCAGAGATTTCACCATTATATTGTACAATTTCAGTGAATCAACTGCAAATTCATCAAAGGCTATTTACATTCTGCTTCACTTAAATTTTCCAGTTTTATTTTCCAGAATTTTTCTTTACACTGTGCGCTGCACGCCAACCAGACTGAATGAACTACCACTTTCTTCCCATGATTTCCCGTATCTACTTCCTCTGTTATTTCTTCTACCCAGACTGCCCTTCCCAATAGTTTTCTCTGTGTCTACACCCCTTCCTGACACCTCTCAAATATCATCTCCACCACCAACTTGCCTTGATCCCTAGAAATAATCAGGCTTTTTTCTGAACACCCTTAGCCATTTATTACTATTTTGTGGCACTTATTTCACTCCCACGTCCGATCTGTGTGAATGGGCATGACATAACTTTTCTACCAAACAATATTTCTTTGGGGAAAGAATTGTCTCCAGCTATCTTTTTTTCCTTGATCCTAGGCAAGCAAGGCCATTGCAATTGCCGCACAAAGGGTGGAAATTGAGCTGGTTTCAATTACCAGATTCCGAAACTTGAATTCATTTTCTCTGTTTGGTTTCTTCTTTGAAACTTGCTTTTCCCACTTGGCTGGAGCTGGGGTCTAGGTAGATTCAGGCTTACATATAGCCGTATGAACAGAAAGGAAAGAAAAGATTTTTCTGCCAAAACTTTTCTATTTTAGAAAAATAGGGAAGGGCTTTGTTAACTGTGACTTGGGGCATGTGCTCATTTCTGGAGCAATAACTGCAGCCAACAGAATATGGTTCAATAATTCGCTCTATCTGGGCTGAGAAACACTCCTCAAAGTCAAGGACTCCTATCTGTTCCCAGAAGTAGGGAAAACAGTGCTGGGCAGACAGAGCAACTATCCCATAAAAGTAGAAGATATCTTTCAGAGTCATGACACAAAATTATTGGCATTTTCTTTAATTATTTTTTCTATTTAGTTTATTTATTGTTGAAATTGGATTGCATATTAAATTTTGGATTTAGTTTTCTTACTTATCATTATAGTCAGGTTTGTTTCATGGTCTCATACATTCTTCTTAACATGTGTGGTGCTCTTCATAAACATATGAGGTGCTTTGAAATAGTATCTCCTGAACATGTTGAGATATCACCAAGAAACAAATTTGACTTTAGGTCACATGGCCCCTTTTCTGTCTCCATCACACTGGTTTTTTAGCTGGTCAAAGTGGGGATAGAGTCTAAAGGGGAAATTAAGTATCATGTGAGCTTTGAATTATGTAATGTTAACAAATGTTGAACATTACTGTTTTCTAGAGTGGATTTTTGTAGGAACACTTTCCAACTTGTATGCATGCTTCCCATTCCACATAGAGTTCAAAATGTGACTACTTACAGACTGCTTTCCAGTTAGTATATTTAAGATAAAAAAGCCTACATTACATGCCTTAAGAATGTAGGCCATGTCTACATAATAGGAAGAACATATTTTTTAACTTTTAAATGCAGGGGCATAAGTGTAGGTTTGTTATGTAGGTAAAATTGTGTCATGAGGGTTTGTTGTACAGATTATTTTATCACCCAGATATTAAGCCTAATACCCATTAATTATTTTTTCTAATTCTCTTCCTCCTCCCACCCTCCGCCCTCTGAAAGGACCCAGTGTGTGTTCTTCCCCTCTATGTGTCCATGTGTTCTCATCATTTAACTCCCACTTATAAGAGAGAACATGTGGTATTTGGTTTTCTGTTCCTGCATTAGTTTGCTAAGGATAATGGCCTCCAGCTCCATCCCTGTCCCTGCAAAAGACATGATCTTGTTCTTTTTTATGGCTGCATAGTATTCCATGGTGTATATGTACCACATGTTCCTTATCCTTTCTATCATTGATGGACATTTAGGTTGATTCCATGTCTTTGTTATTGTGAACAGTGCTGCAGTGAACGTACGTGTGCATCTGTCTTTTGATAAGAAATAACATCATACATGCAAACAGCTGCTAGCATGTCTTTGTTAACACTTTTTGTGGCTTAACATATTTACTAATATTTATGATTAAACTCAATCCTCTTATATATTTCCCATTACAGAAACAAGTAGTGTAGAGTTGTATGAGACTCCTGAATTTATCTAGTCCAATGTTTCAAGCTTTTCAGAGGTTTATTTACAAACCCGTAGTAGTCAGTCATGATACTTTGGTTTAAATACATCTGATTCCATCTTCATCTTGCTATGGGGAACTTTCTGTCTCACCAGTCAGCTTTTTCCATTGTTAGGTATTTCTGATTGTTGGAACTTCCTCCTCCCACCAGTCTTTTTCAGAATCTACTGTCAAATCTGTTCTCATAGTAATTATAATTTTTCTTTCAGAATTATAATTTTAAAAATTTACACATTTATGAGAGGTCTTCAAAAAGTTCCTGGAAAATGTGCATTATGAAAAATACTGGACATCACTTAAAAAAATTTCACCAAGATAAACTTGTACTAACTTCTTGTAACATGTCTGAACAAGATCTAGTTTGAGACACTAAGAAGGATAAGACATTAGCTTGAATAGAGGCCCTATCAGAGCAACATGAATTCTATTAAAATTGCAGCAAGAACAAACATCGAATTTATGGTGAGGCTTGGGTAGAAGAATGGTGAGATCATTGATTCTTTATGAAAATAATGGGGACAATGCCCCAAAGAAATTAGCAGTTTATAAGTAGAAAACTCATTTTAGGAGGGACAAGAAGATCTTAAAGATGAAGCCTACTATGGCAGACCATCCACATCCATTTGTGAAGAAAACATTCATCTTGTTCATTTCCTAATTGAAAAGCCTAGGTTATTAACAGCAGAAACAGTAGCTAACACCATAGACATATCAACTGGTTCAGCCGACACAATTCTTACTGAAAAATTTAAGTTGAGCAAACTTTCTAGTTGATGGGTGCCAAAACCATCATAACTAGATCAGCTGCAGACAAAAGCAGAACTTTCAATGAAAATTTTAAACAAATGGGATCAAAATCCTAAAGCATTTCTTGGAAGAGTTGTGACAGGAGATGAAACATGGCTTTACCAGTATGTACCATCCTGAAGACAAAGCACAACCAAAGCAATGGCTACCAAGAGCAGGAAGTGGTCCAATCGAAGCAAAAGCAGACTGGTCAAGAGCAAAGTTCATTGCAACAGTTTTTTGGGCTGCTCAAGGCATTTTGCTTGTTGACTTTCTGAACGTCCAAATAAGAATAGCATCTGCTAATTACGACAGTGTTTTGAGAAAGTTAGCCAAATTTTTAGCAGAAAAATGCCCAAGAAAGCTTCAATAGCAAGATCTTTTTCATTATGACAATGTTCCTTCTTGTTCTTCTCATCAAACAAGGGCAATTATGTGGAGTTTTGAGGCAAATTATTAAGCATTCACTTTGCCATCCTGATTTGACTTCTTCTGACTTCTTATTGTTTCCTTTTCTTAAAAAATCTTTAAAGGGAATCTATTTTTTTCAATTAATAATGTAGAAGAGATTACATTGATATGGTTAAATTCCCAGGACGCTCAATTCTTTAGGGATAGACTAAATGGCTGGTATCATCTCTGCCAAAAGTGTCTTGCACTTTTATGTTGAGAACAAAGTGTGTATTTTTAATTTTTATCTACTTGCCCATGAAGTTCATGGAGTGCTTTTAGATCTGTCTTTGTCTCTGTCTGTTTATCTATCTATTTATCTGTCAATCTGTCTACCCACCCATCCATCTACTATCCACCTACCTACCAATCATTTATTCATATAAATTTGTTTGAACACCTGGAAAAATGATTATATCTCCCTCCTGCCTTCTCTTTACGTATTGCTAACTATACTCAGATATTTGAGTCATTCTTAGTATGATAGTTTTCTCACCGTTGTCCATTCCTGTCTTATTTTTTAATGTTCCAGTTCTTTTAAAAATATGCTATCCAAAGTAAACCCACTGTTCTTGCTGTAGGAGAGAGTTCACTGGGCCTTTCAATGCTGTGGTGTGGACTTTTACTTCCATTGTAGATACAGCAGGAAGAGCTCAGTGACCGAGAGCCTGACTGCTTGGATTTATACTCTGGCTCCACCTCTCACTGGCAATGTGGCTTTGGGCAAGTCACATATCCTCTGTACATAGTTTTTCTCATTTGTGGGGTGTGGGTATAAGTGGTGGCTATCTTGGAGGGTTGCAAAGAAGAGCACTTCTTTGGCCAATAGTGTGCCCTCTGTCGTGAATATTTCCTGCTATCATTGTAACTTAACTTTTGTTGCTATTTTAACAACCAAATCATGACTATTTGTTATCACTTCTGGGCCTTTAAAGTTGCTGCTTTTCCCACCTAGAGCATTTTCCCCCAAGATAGTCACAGGGCTGGCAACCTCTAACCTTTTAAGCAGCTTGAATGTCATTCCTCAAAAAAGCCTCCCTGACTGCTGGTTCTGCCCTTGCCCTGGTCACTCTCTAGCCCTGGGCTTTATTTCATTTTCTTTATGGATCCTATCACTGTCTGAAATTCTTCACTAATTTGCTTGATTATTAGCTTTCTCCCTCTGCTGAAATGTAACATACGTGAGACCAGAGCCTCCTTAGTCTCATTTACCAATGTTAACAGCAACCAGAATTGTGCCTGGCATATAGCAAGTGCACCAGAAACTTTGTTGAAAAAATGTTTTGGGTCCATGAAAACTTCCAAACATGTTTCAGATGTTCAGATGACTTTTTCTTTTTAACTTGATCTCCTCCATCCCATATCAATGCAATGGATATTTGAAAACTAAATCCAGAACATGCATTTATCCTCAATAAATTTGACTTCTCATATTCCATTCAGAGTTCTGGTATTCCTATATTGTTTTGAATTTAATGCTAGACTTTATAGTAATTAAGATAATTTTATGGGAACAATAACATTATGCATGCATTGAGTGTTTGCTACATATGAAGCACTTATAAATTTTTACATATAATCTCATTTAATTTTTAAAACAACGCTATGAAATACATAACATTTTTATTCCCATTTTTATAAATGAGAAAGCTGAGGTACAATGACGGCAGGTAATGGGGCAAAGTCCCACAGCTAGTAAATTATAGAGTTGGGATTTGAACTCAGGCCGTCAGATATCATCAACTGAATAATTCGTCAGTGTCATGAGGAATTTTCTGAGCTTTGTATGACTGGAAACTTTGTGATGTTTTATCTTTATCTATATACAAGTCATGATAAGATGCCTCATAATAATACCAAGCCTCTGTGATATTCCAGTACTTTTTATTCTGGTTACTACTGAACCAACAATTATTGTATTTTAGTCATATTGTCAATGAGTTCACTACCCACAGAGCTGAGCACATAAGGCTGCTGTGGAAAAGGGAATAAATGCTTATTAAAAGCCAAGATAGGCAATGTGGCATTCCTGTGAAGCACTAATTAGTATTTTCAGCAGAAATATGTTTTACCAAACCTATTTTGCTGTCATTTGAAAGCATGTTATCTTCTGCATGTTTACATTTCACCTTACTTCCCAGAGTGTTTACAGCAACTTGCCACAGTAACACATACTAAAATAATGGTATGATCTACAAGTAAGAATAAAAAATGTGATCTAGAGAAAAATAAGAGTTAAACACAAGATCCTAGGGTGGAGGATGGTCTGAGAGAGAGATAAATATTTAGGCCTTAAGGAACCACACACAGTTCCCTTGGTTGAGCCACAAATTGGTATTGTTTTTAAAGCTTCCTGGTGGCTAATAAAAGAATAGAGAAGCAATCAGTTCTTACTGTCAATTGGAAAAAGCTCTACCAGTTATTCAAGAGAAACACAGTATAGCTTGAGACTATATGTCTCCATAGGCCTTTTTAGAAGAAGTATTCAGTGATATAATTTCCTCTATAGCACACCTACAATGAACTGCTTAGTTTCATGTCACTGCTTCTCATATTGTCCTTTGCTAAAAGCTGAGAGTATGACACTAAAACGTGATTCAAGGAAATCATGTAATGTTATATTATATTATATTATATTATGTTATATTATATTATAATGTAAAGCATGTAAATGATGGAAAATGCAGATAGTATGGTCAAAAGTTTAGATAGAACTTAGAGGATCATTAATTCTTCTTACGTCCTCCATAAATACATAGCTTACCTGGGATTTTGAATAAATGTGGGCAGCAGACCATTCAAAGTAAGATTATCTGGAAAGCGCTTGGAGTTTCTGATTGGTTTGCTGTTGGATCCATTTGTTTTAGAAAATGAATGAGAATACATGGAGAATTACAGCCTTTTCTGGAAATTAAGGATCTAACGAAGTTTTTTTTTTTTTTTTTAAATTAAAGGGCTCTGTCCATATGTATATATAAGTGAGAAACTGACTTTATTGGATGTCTCTAGTGTTTATTCATTCTTTGTTCCTTTGTTTATTCCTTCAACAAATATTTATTGAGACCCTACTATGCCCTAGATACCTAAGCTATAGCAGTGAAAAAGACAGGTATGATCTCTCCTTCAATAGAGTACACATTTTAAGAGGCAAGGCAAACACTAAACAAGGTACTAATTATACAGTTACAATCTTGATAAGATCTACTGAAGACAAGTACAGGTTGGAAAGTAAGCACAAAAATGAGAAACTCAATTCCATTTTTACAGCTTCCTTATATTATAGACGATGTTACCTCTAAGATTTTTTTCTTTTTTCTTTTCTTTTCCTTTTTTTTTTTTGAGACAGAGTCTTGCTGTGTTGCTAGGCTGGAGCGTAGTGGCGCGATCTTGGTCCACTGCAACCTCCACCTCCCGGGTTTAAGCGATTCTCCTGCCTCAGCCTCCTGAGTAGCTGAGACTACAGGTGCGCACCACCATGCCCAGCTAATTTTTGTATTTTTAGTAGAGATGGGGTTTCATCATGTTGGCCAGGATGGTCTTGATCTCTTGACTTTGTGATCTGCCTGCCTTGGCCTCCCAAAGTGCTGGGATTACAGGCGTGAGCCACTGTGCCCGGCCACCTCTAAGATATTAACAGCCTTCTAATCACTAAATCGAATGTCCTCTTCTAATCTTTAGAAATGTTCATATTCATTGGCATGGGAATATAACCACGAGGTTTAAAGTTTCTTCTTGTGCCTTTGTTTGTAGCAGAGAAAATCTTTTGTTTAAAAGAAATAAAGCCTACTTGAAGTCCATAAAGAGAAAACAGATAAAATCTGGACTGCTTTGTTTGGAGATGCCTCATGGGGAGGTGGGAGCTCTGGCTTTCCCTACACTTGGCAATCTCAGGATCATCTTTTCTTGATCCCCATGGTGCTAGTTTGGAAACCACTATTCTAGAAGTCTCATTATTATCAACTATTTATGTATTGGCTCCCTGACAGCCCTAAAGACTCTGCCTGGACTGACACATCCCAGTCCTATTCCCAGTTCTGTGCTGGAGTCTCTGAACACTTCTTGAACTGATCTGAGCCAAGAAAGAAACTTGGGCGTCTTTGGATTTGTGAAACCCAAACTGGACCCTCTTCATTTGCTGTGATTTCCCACTGATGATTACAGTTCACATTCTACTTCCTACCAGGTCTCCAACCACCACCTCATTTATTAGTCCATCTCCTGTGTGTGCATGGATTGATGAGGGAAATTAGAGAGAAAGGAAGATGATTGCATCCATCAATTGAATCAATGTGTTCTGGGCTCCGAATATGCGCTAAGCATTGTCCAAGGAAGCTGAGGGTACAACAATGAACAAAAGAAACAAAAATACCTGCACTCTTGGAGCATACATTCTAGTGGAGGATATAGACAATAAATACATCAGAAATTAAGATTGTATAACAGGTGGTGATAAGTTCGTTGGGGAGAAAATAACCAAAGAAAAATGATAGGGTATGTCAGGGTGAGGAGGACCAAGGTTTACTATTTTAAAGAATGACGTAAAAGGTTGCCTGACTGAGAAGGTGGCATTTGAGGAAAGATGGGTGGGAATGAGTGATACAGGTGTCTGCAGGAAAAGCATTGCAAACAGAGGAAGTGGAAAGTATAATGGAGCTTAGTTAGGAGCCTGGTATGTTTGAGAAACAACAAAGAGGTCGTGTGGCTAAAGCAAAGTAAGAGATGAGACTAGAAAAGTGGCAGAGGAGCAGATCCTGACTGGTCCTGTAGGCCATTTTGAGGACTTTAGGTTCTACTCTCAGGAATGACTGGGAAGAAGAGTGACACGATCTGTCTTCAGTTTTGAAAAGATCACCCTGGCTACTGTGTGGAAAATGGAATGAAGGGGGCAAGGGGAGGCGCAAGAACATCATTTGGGAGTGGTTGACACAAAACAAGCGAACAATAAGGGGAAGGAGGGGGGATAATTTGTTCAAGTAAGCCTCTTTCTCTGTTCCATTTGATAGGAACAAATGGTACAACTTAGCAGAATGTCCAGTAATAGAGGAGAAAGCAAATAAAAAGTCAAAGATATTGAGATAGTACCTAAGTGGTAATTTAATTAACGGAAAAGGAAATCTTGGAAAGAGATGTTTTTGTCTAAGGGCTAGTTGTGAAAGATGACCCTGAGGCTCAATAAATAGCCTTCCATTGTCGGTGGTATGTGCATGTGTAGATAATTGAAGATGTGAGAATAAAAATAGAGGGAAAAGTCAAGGATTGAGTTTTCAATTTGAGAGTTTCTATATATGGAGTACTGTGTGGTTTATAAAACACTTGTATTTAATATATTTTATTACTATAAAAATGAATGAACTACCTTTCCGAAACATCTTTCTACATGCGAAGCAAAAAAAAAAAAAAAAAAAAAAACAAGCGAACAAACAAAAACAGAGGGAACAAGTGTTTAGAGAAGTCAAAGAAATAGTATTCAATTTTCTGTTTAGTACAATTTATTTATTCAGTGTTCAGTGTCCATGAGGTTATGAGAAATATTCTAGATACTGGAGATACAAATATAAATGAAACACAGTTCTTGCCGTTAAGAAGCCCACAGTTAAATGGAAAATATATAGAAATAAATAGCACTGTAATGTGATAGGCAGAGAGGATTGCTTAATTCTCATTGAAAGATTCAGATCAGAGTTACCCTCCGTGCAGCTTCTTGTTGGCTGATGGGGAGGGCCAGCATCTGGGGGTGGAGAGCAGAAAGGTAGGTCTCAGGGAAGAAATTCCATGTGCCAAGATACAGAGGGATAAATTTATGTGGCCTTTTCAGTATATGAAAGCAGTGATTCACAGAACTTAGATGATACACCTTGACGAGATACTCAAGACTCCCAAGACAAGACACTCAAGAGAGTGTCTTGAAAATAGAGTCTTTAAGGAGTAATTCAATTAAAATTATGGCATTAGGTCGGACTGTGATTCAATATGATTGGCATCCTTGTAAGAAGAGAATGTCCCTATAAGAAGATACTCAAGAATTCCAAGATAAGACACTCTTCTGTCTTGGGAGAAATTCTTGTCTTGGGAGTCTTGAGTGTCTTGTCAAGGTGTATCATCTAGTATAGAAAATAGCTCAAAAATTGTGATAGCCTTGAGAATATATTTTACATTACTTACTGTCAAAACTGGGACTGTTTTGATCACAAAAAGGGGCACTATTAATAATTACACTGGAATGGGTATAAATTAAAGCGGTCCAGGAAAACCCAAACATATGGTCAACCTAATGATACCTGTTTTCCTGCATAAAGGGATTATAATTGTACTAATTTATGGTACAAACTGGGTGCTAAAGGTAGTGATGAGTTTCTCTGCTGGAAAAATATTCCAAAGAAATGAACCAAGACAGTTAATGCAGAGTTTTGGTAGAAGGGATAACTACTTTTAGATGGTAGGTCATAGAAGCTTGTCTGAGGTGAGGACTTTGGGCTGAGTCCTGAATACAAACAGCCAGCTATGGGAAGCTCCATGGCAGGAGTGCTCCAGGGAGAAGGAATCCCAAAAGCCCTTTGTGGGAGTCCTTCTGTTAGAGAATACCTGTTTGGATGGAGAATACAAAACCAGGGGGGCTTGGGACATGAGGTCCGAGACATAAGGAGAGGCTAGTTCATGTTCAGCCATGTATGTATGGTGGGGAATTTGAGTTTTATTCTAAGTGGTGGAAGCACAGCAGGTGATAGAGCATACCTCACTTACTAGTTTACAAGGGCTGCCTTCACAAAGTACCCTGGACTGGGTGACTTAAACAATAGAAATTTGTTTCCTCACTGTTCTGAAGGGTGGACCTCCCAAATGAAGGTCCCAAATGAGTTGGTGCCTTTTGAGGGCTGTGAGAGAAGGATCTGTTCCAGAACTTTCTTCTTGGCTTTTAGATGGCTGTCTTCTCCCTGTTTCTTTACATTGTCTTCCTGCTAAACATGTCTGTGTCCAAGTTTCCTCTTCTTATAAGGACGCCAGTCATACTGGACTAGGGTCCGCCCTCATGCCATAATTTTAATTGAATGACTTCTTAAAGACCCTATCTTCAAATATGGTAAGCCTCTGTGATATTGGGGGTTAAGATTTCAACATACGAGTGTTTGGAGGGACAGAATTCAGCCCACAACACCTCATTAAGCCTGGAAGAGACTGTAAGAATATTCGATTAACTGGATAAGTAGCACTTAATTTCTAAGAAAAGAGGAATAAAAAGGTATACCGTTTCCAGGTATAGTATGAAGGTCATGATATAAAACAGAAAGAAGCTTTTTAGAAGGGAATAAAAAACACTGGGGCTTACTTCAGGAGGGAGGGTAGGAGGAGAAAGAGGAGCAGAAAAAATAACTATTGGATACTAGGGTTAGTACCTTGGTGATGAAATGATCTGTGCAACAAACCCCATGACAGGAGTTCACCTATACAACAGACCTGCACATGTACCCTTAAACCGAAAATTAAAGTTAAAAAAAAAGAAAGAAGCCTTATACAGAGGACTGTATATAGCCTTATATAAAGGACTATATTAAGAATTCTTGTGAGAAGTCATTATTTTGGTGTCAGGCATCTATAGACATTTAAACAGAGTCTGTGTGTAACAGTCTTGAGCTGCTGATAAAAGAAGGTGTAGCAGAGTGTTGGTGCCAAGATCTGGAGTGGAGTGGTAGGATCCTGACTGGGAGCACCCAGGAATGACTGTCCTTTGTGCGCAGGTGATAGACAAAACAGGGGGAAATGAGGGGTTGAACATGGAGGTATATGAGGAAGGCTTATCAGCTCTTCAGAAATCCAGAAACCTGAGTGTGGAGACACAGACTTGAGGGCCTCCACCTGACTTGGTGGGATGCTCTTCATAGGAGATATTTTCCTAATGTGCATTACAGCCAGTCTAGGAGCAATGTAAAAGTGATAGTTATCTTAAACAACCTGAATATTTTCTGGATATGTGATTTTGCGAAAAAAAAAAAAGGCCAGGTATACTAGCTCACGCCTGTAATCCCAGCACTTTAGGAGGCCAAGGCAGGCAGATTACCTGAGGTCGAGAGTTCAAGATGAGCCTGACCAACATGGAGAAACCCTGTCTCTACTAAAAATACAAAATTAGCTGGGCGTGGTGGCGCATGCCCGTAATCCCAGCTATTTAGGAGGCTGAGGCAGGAGAATCACTTGAACCCGGGAGGCAGAGGTTGCAGTAGGCTGAGATCATGCCATTGCACTCCAGCCTGGGCAACAAGAGCGAAACTCCATCTCAAAAAAAAAAAAAAAAAAAAAAAGAGAGAGAGAGAAAAGAAATATCTGTGTTAGGACAAAAGCTAGGAAAAGCTAAATTCTGGTCATTCCATGATAAAACGAATAATGAAACAAACAGAAAAATATTTTATGTGGAAGAACAGAACAGAGACCTTGGGCAGAAGTAACCATGACACGTTGGGGTTTGTATAAGTAATAAACCCTGAGATATATGCCTTAAACTTTAGATTGTCTGAGATCAGTTTAAGGCAAGGATAGAATATTATGACTAAAGAGCGTAAAATGAACTGCTGAGCATTCAAGTACCATAAAAAGGCCCTTCCTTCAGAATTGAGCTGATCCATATTTTTTCTCTTGATTTCATTTTCTACTTAGGAACTCAGTTCTCGACAGGCCCCATATGCAATAAATGTCCCAAAGATTACAATACTGTATTTTTACTGTATATTTTTTATGTGTAGGTACACAAATATTTACTATTGTGTAACAGTTGCCTGCAGTATTCAGTACAATGACAAGCTGCACAGGTTTGTAGCCTAGAAGCAATAGGGCATACCATATAGTTCAGGTGTGTAGAGGTTACACCATCCAGATTTGTGTAAGTACGCTCTATAATGTTCACACAAATGAAATCACCCAGTGATGCATTTCTTAGAATATTTCCTCATTGTTACATGAAGCATGACTATGTAAGCACTGAGAATATGAATACACATAATTTCCACCAAGAGAAAGGATGAAATCCCAAATATAATTGGTAAACTGGTATTAAAATTTTTTATATGTCTTTCTCAATATCCATTATATGAGACACACTTGTTTCACATAAAACAGATGAACTATTTGTTTTCCATCATTAGAATATTTTTCTTCTAAAACTTTTGACCTATTTGGGATTGAAATAAGTGACTTCTAAAAATTTCCACCCATTGCTAATATCTGTAATTCTGTGTATTACAGATAATTGGCTAATTACTTAAGTATGGTGTTACTTTTTTCAATTTATAACAGTTTAGACCTTTTAGGATACAGTTGTTGAAACATGGCACCAAAACACTAAGCATCTCATATTGATCATGTGTCAGTTTACCTAACCTTGGCAATTATTTTCAATATCTATTTTCCAAGGAAAGAGATGAGTGGTTATTATCAAATTACACAAGTGGAGAAGAATTGGAGTTTAGGTAAATATTTTGTTCTGAAATATCAAATGGGCATTTAAGCTGAATTGGGATAAAACAATCCTTATGAATTTTGCTGGATGGACAACATAAGTGACAGCAACCCTGTTCTTCTGTTTTCATCATAGTCAAAAAATGTTTGAGAGTTTACTACTTCTACATATCTCATTTAGTTTTCACAATGGAGATTTTCTAATGCATGTTTTATAGATGAGCAAACAAATTGAAGACGTTAAGTGACTTGTTCAAAGTCATGTATGTGAACACGTATTGAACATAACTTTTTTGGCCTTATTACTGTAATGCTCATTAGAATATCTTTAAAAATATAATTTTTAATCAATTGACATTACACAATTTTTATTTGAAGCTTTCAAAATTAACAGTAATAAGTTATTTTATTAAGCACTTATTATATTTCAGTCACAGTGCTAAGCACGTCATAGTCGTCATCTAATTTACTCAATTTGAAGGTATGCCATTCTCTGAAAATGGCAATATACACTTACAATTATTTGCAGCATAGCATTCTACACTGAAAAGATGAAATAAAGAAGTTGAAATTTTCTGTATCAATTAGGATAGCTTATGATCTTCTGTGGCAACAACCAGCATGTCTTACAGCTTAAAACAACAATGTTTACTTCTCATCCACCTTACATTCCATCTTTGGTGTACCTGGAGCTCTGTCTCATGTCGTCCCCACTCAGAGACTCACGCTGATGGAGCAGCCACAATCTAGAGCCTGGCTGGCCACAGTGGTAGAGGAAAAGACAGACTGGTGAACCATGCAGTGATCCCTAACACTTCTGCCCAGAGGTGATGCCAGTCACCTTGATCAAAGCAAGTCAATGGCTACACCAAATATCAAAAAAGTGGGAAGTGAAATCCTAAAACACGCCTGAAAATACTGGAAATTTTTATTTTTACTTGAAAAAAGTATAAATTTTGATTTTCTGTATTAAATCACTTATTCAAACAATGATTTATTCAACAAAAAGCATTGAACACTGTATTTTTTTCTGACAACCACTTCTCCAATTCTCTGACACCAACTGGGTGCCCAACAATTTTATTCAATTCTGATACTACCTGGAGTTAGCACAGATCCCCCAGGTTAAGGGCTCAGTCTCACAAGACTTCTGCTACTCTAGACACCAGACACTGTACATGGAGTGCTCAGGCTACCCACAGTTTTGTGCAGCTGACCACAAATCGGGGGTTCTCATGACCCCCTCCACCCCTCAGTTTCCATAATTCAGTAGAACCACTCACAGAACGAAGACATGTTCTTTATTTGCAATTATTGATTTATTATAAAGGATTCAACTTAGGAACAGCCAAATTGGAGAGATGTATTGGACAAAACATGAGGAAGAGGGCCCAGAGCTTAGATGCCCTCTCCTGGCACACTGCCCTGCCAGCATGCTGATATGTTCACCAACCTGGAAGATCCTCAAACCCCATCTTTTAGAGTTTTGTGTCCAGGATTCATTAAGGTAGACATGATTGATTATACATTGCCCATTGGTGATTGAACTCAATCTCCAGCCCTTCTCTCCAACCCAGATGTCAGGGACTGGGACTTTCAGTTCTGTTCCTCTAATCCAATAGTTTTTCCTGTAATCAGTCCCCATCCTAAAGCAAAAAGCTACCTTTTTCTCCCCCATGAGTTATTTCATTAGGGATCTTAAATAAAAGACTATACATTCGGAAGATTCTAGGAGCTTTGTGCCAGGAAGCTTGGAGAAAGATTTTTTTTTTTTTTTTTAGTTATTCTACACACAGCCATATGCTGAGCTTGGTGCAAGGCACGGGGGATACAGTGGTTAATGGAGCAGACACAGTCCTTGTCCTCATGAAACTTCAAGTTAGGCAAACTCATTGAAATGAAGATCAGTCTAGAGAAGTTAGTAAAACTGAAACAAAGATAAATAAAACATGAACTTGATTCACAGAAACATTTACCTCCATATATGAATAACATCAATTAGTAAACTGGGAGGAGGAAGGAGGTGCTGGGTGTGGAATGGATGGCAGAAGTGGAGAAGTCAGCACTGAATTTCTAATGACCTAAGTCACTTTAAGTCTCATCTTTTTGACATGGTGATGGTCAAAAGTTGGCACATTTTTCTTATCAAAGCACAGGATAGGGTGCTAGGTGGAGGAACCAGGAAAGATTAGTCAAACAGAGAAGATGCCTTGAAATTCTATGTTAGACTGTCATCTAGGTTATACAGCTCATGGACAAAAATACATGCATAAAATGATGCCCACATGGATTAATGGATACATGAAATTTTAAATTCCTAGACAAACATATAAATCAATGAATTATTAAGTTTACACTAGTTGTATATGGGACTATTTGATATTGCTTACTTTGCTCTTTGAATTTTGCATTTAGGAGATTTGTGGTATGAGTTTCTTGCAGAAATCTTAACATTTGCTTAAGAAACCACTTCCCTAAAATAATCCTTGAGGAAACGTATTTGTCAGAAATGTTCACATCATATTCCTTTTGTTCTGGTTTATCTCATCCTCCTTGACTTCTCCACATTTCTAAGTAGGAAGTTATTTATTCCTGCTGAAGTTGTAACCCTGGTGATTTCGCTATCAGCTTACAAATAACTTCCTTTCCATATGACCACAGCATGTAAGAATGTTGAGGTTTTCTTTTCTCTAAATAAGGCAGAATGCATCTAGAATATTTTGTCATCCTATATGGATATTCTATACCTTTAGAGTGAACACTTTCCTCTATGAAAACATTAACAGTCATAATGAGATTCAGTCCAATTGGACCGACATTGTGAATAAAACAAGATGCTCCAGTCTGTGGTTCAAACATTTTGAACTTCCCAGAATATAATTAGGTATAGAATATAGTTCTTATCTTTCTTTGAGAACTTTTTGAGTTATCGTTGTAGTTTCTAAAATATCTTTTCTATTTTGAGGGTAAGGTCACAAAACAGAAAAAAATGTGTATCAGAGTATGTTAAATATCGCTATGTTTGTCAGATCAAGTTTATGCTGTGTATGGGCCTCCATCCAATTTAGATGCAGATGGTATAAGGGACTTTGAATATGCTATATTATTATTCAGCTGACTTCTCCAGTAAATAATAGTGTTCTTCAGGAACAGAAAACCAAATACCACATGTTCTCACTCATAAGTGGGAGCTGAACAATGAGAACACATGGACACAGGGAGGGGAACATCACATACACTGGGGCCTGTGGGGGGAGGGGAGCAGGGGGAGGGAGAGCGTCAGGATAAATAGCTAGTGCATGGGGGGCTTAATACCTAGGTGATGGGTTGATAGGTGCAGCACATCACCATGGCACATGTTTACCTATGTAACAAACCTGCACGTCCTGTACATGTATCCCAGACCCCAAAATAAAATAAAATTACAAAAAAAATAGTGTTCTTTAGTGTCTTTCATGTGAATGGAAGTTTTGCAGACATTGTCACAGCAGCATGTTTTGCTGTGGGTTTCCACTAAGTGGTGCCTTCATCTTGGGGGAAAGGTGTCTCGGTCTTATTCCAATCTGCTTCATTTACTGTTGATGTGATGATTGCTGCCTAGGTAGTATGTGACTTTCTAGGGACAGGGGGTCAGGTTTTTCTGGACCCCTCTTTCTCTGAGGATCTCCTCAAAGGAATAGCCTTTGGCCTTGAGTGCTGCCTCGAGCCCACAAGCACCTTCTCATGGTTGAGTACACCCTATTGCTTGACACAGTGAAATACATTGAATATCCTGCTAACACTTTTTGTTGTACATCTCTTTGCCCTCAGACTAGCTACAGAAAGAAAAAGAGAGAGAGAATACATTTTTATATTTCCTGTTCTTGATGTTGAATGAGGCAGTTTATCTTCTGAACAGCTGCTTTAAAGGTTTGAGTATGTTAGCTGCACTAAACGTAACAGCATAGAAATGAAAAAAGGAGGTTAGCAAACTGCCCTCTTATCTTCTTTTAAGGCTTTTGAAAGATTCATGTTGTTTCACCTTTTAGTGGCATCCCACAGAGGTTGAGATTTCACTTAGAGAGAATGGCTTTGATGTGCTATTTTGTATATTAGTGAACAGGTTCACAAAGATGGCATTCTCTAATTAATGTTCCTGCTCCCACAAGACAAAAGAGAATTGAGGAATTAAGGAAATGCCAAGAGGTAGAAGAACATCCAGTATCTTTGGTGGAGATCTTGCTTTGCTATGTTTCCTTCCTTCAAGTTATTTGATCTGTGAGTGTGCCTGAACATTTATTGTACAACAGATACTGTGCTAAGGCTTTTATAAGCTTTGTATTGCTTAATGTTCATGGCAGCCTTGGGAAGAAGGTACTATTAGAGTAGGAATGCTACTATAATCTTCCAACTGGGTTGACATTACTTCCTTAACCTGCTCTTTTTGACTTTTCTTCTTCAACCCATTGATAATCTAATTGTCCTATATTTCTGTAAGGTTATTCTAAGGTATTTTTTGAGATTCCTTATTAAGACCATTAATACAGCTGGGCATGGTGGCTCATGCCTGTAATCCCAGCACTTTGGGAGGCTGAGGCGGGTGGATCACCTGAGGCCAGGAGTTCGAGACCAGCCTGACCAATATGGTGAAACCCCATCTCTACCAAATACAAAAAATTAGCTGGGCCTGGTGGCACATGCCTATAATCCCAGCTACTTGGGAGGCTGAGGCAGGAGAATCACTTGAACCCGGGAGGTGGAGGTTGCAGTGAGCTGAGATCGTGCCATTGCACTCCAGCCTGGGCAACAAGAGTGAAACTCTGTCTCAAAAAACAAACAAAAAAACTTTAATACATGTGAGTATAATAATGAACAATTATTGTGGGCTTAATAAGTGCCAGGTTTTATCCTAAGTAGTTTATACGCAAACCCGATAACCCCCAAACAACCATGTAAAATAGATATCATAAGCCCTATTGTTTTTTAAATGAAGAAGAGATGATAAGAGACATCCCCAAGCTCCCACTGATAGAAAATACAGACACCAGGATTTGAATCGAGCCCATCTTACTACAGATCTGCAGGATTTAACCTCCACTCTTCCAGTTTTCTCCATGGTCTATTGTCAGAGTAGAAACAGTATTTCTATTCTGAACATGGACTGTGCTCAATAAACTATTGCTTCATCTTCTTGATGATAACAAACCATTGCCTTTCTTAACAGTCTTTTCTAAAAAATTTTAGCCTAGTAATTTCAAAAAAAAGTAAAGCAGTAAAATATGTCATCCTGTGAAGTCTAGAGATTTGAATTTTAAAAGTTTTCAGGCTAGAGAACAGAACTTGATGTAATTTCTAGAAGTGAAATAACTCTTGTTAAAATCAGATGCTGCTGATAACACAATCCAAAAGGGATTGTTTAGACCCTAGAAGCTTCAAATAAATTGAGTCTCAGAAATAGGGGGGAGTTGAGTCACACAGTTCTGATTGTTTTTGTCAACCTACTGCAGAGTAACAGGAGCACCCTTCTGAAAGAGTTCAGAGCTGAGTGTGAGTATTCACAAGCATGAACCTCTGGCACAGCTTCATCTTTATAATTCCAATAGCAATGGCAAATAAGACTCAACATTTAACTTCAGATTTTATTAGACAGAGAGCCGTGTTTACAATCAGCTGACTCATTTGAGCATTCTGACAAGCTCTCAATCATATCTGGATCTGTTAGGTTGTCTTTTAAGAGAGGAAATATTTCAACAGAGGTAATATTCTTATAAGCTGTGAAAGCCTGTCTAGAAATCAATTGTTAAGCGACCTATAGAGTTTAGAGCAGAAAAAGCTACAAAATGAAGTAAATTTTTATAGTGGTTTCTAGTGAGAAACAATGTATGCCCTAGGTGCGTTGGGCCATGGAGAACATTTATCATGTTCTTCTTGTATGAGCACTGATATAGGAAGAAAATAAAGCTCAGCTTTTGTCTTATAAGACTAGACTTGCCATGGTACACTTCAAAATTCACACATGCATAGGGTGATTATTTACACATGTGCGAAACTAGGAACATAAAATAATGTGAAAACATATTAGTTAAATGTGATTGTGCAGCTCTTTTACTTCTATTCTGGATTGGTGTTTTTGCCAGACCCTCCCTATGTCAACACAGGTGACCCCTCTGAAAGGAACGTGCCAATTATAGTTGACAAAGGGGCTTGGTGCACTGAATCCTGAGAAATGATCTTGAATGACCTCCAAGATTTAAATATAGTCATTGAAAGGGTCTGAACCAATGAGATGATTCACACCTTCCACATGGAGCCATCTCTCTATGCTAAGTAAGAGGCCAGCCCTCATAAAAGCCCTCCAAGGAGGGCAGTAGCACCACTGTTTCCAGCACAGACTCCTCCCTTTCCTAGCTGTGTGACCTTAAGGAGAAATGTACACTCCAGAAATCTGCTTCTTCATCTCTGAAAAGGGTACAACAATAGTCACCCATTGTAGAGAGGATTAATGAGATAATTATATTATGTAAAACTCACTGAAGTATTTTGTTTACATAGGGGCTATTCAATAAACATAAAAATTATAATTATTATGGTTGTTATAATTCCCCTTTTACAGCTGAGGAAACTCCCAAGACCACAGAGTAAGTGGAAAAGTTGAAATTGGAACCTACCTCTTTTCGACTCCAAATCAAGTGTTCTTTTTAATAGGTACAGTAGTTCCCACCTATTCATGAGAGATGCCTTCCAAGACCCCCAGTGGAAGCCTGAAACCACAGCCAGCACCAAACCCTATATACGCTATGTTTTTGCTACATATACCTATGATAAAGTTTAATTTATAAATTAGGCAGAGTAAGAGTTCAACAACAATAATTAAAAAATAGAACAACTGTAAAAATAATCCTGTAATAAAACTTATGTGAATGTGGTGTTTCTCTCTTGTGTATTTCTGGAATATTCCATTTAATATTTTTGGACTGAAACTATGGAAAGCAAAACAGTGAATAAATACTGTAATTAGTGTTCATTGAAAACATAATTTTGGCCAAGTGCAGTGGCTCACACCTGTAATGCCAGCACTTTGAGAGGCCAAGGTAGGCTCATCAGTTGAGCCCAAGAGTTCAAGACCAGCCTGGGCAACATGGTGAAACCTTGTCTCTAAAAATAAAATAAAAAATTATATGTATAATATATTTTATATATATTATATATCATATATTATATATGATATATAATATATAATATATTATATATAATATATCATATATTTTATATATGATATATATGATATATGATATATATTATATATCATATATATAATAATTATGTATAATATATATTTTATATAATATTGTGTGTGTGTGTGTGTGTGTGTGTGTGTGTGTGTGTGTGTATATATATATATATATATATATATATGCGCCAAATGTGGTGATGCACTCCTGTAGTTCCAGCTACTCTGGAGGCTGAAATGGGAGGATCTCTTGAGCCCAGGAGGTTGATTCTGCAGTGAGTCGTGATTGTGCCACTGCACTCCGGCCTGAGTGTTGGAGTGAGACCCTATCTCAAAAAAAAATAAAGTTTTTTTCAGAATTCTGACTATATGCCAAGTACTCTGTTGGGTGCTGATCAACAAGGTAGACTAAGTCTTTCCTTATGGAGCCCACATTCTGGCTGCCTCTGACAATGCTTTTCCCCATGGCACTCAGAATCATGATTCCTGAGTCCTACAGAACATTCTGTAACTTGGAAATCCTGAGGCTGCCTTGGGGAACAAGTGTAAGGAGAAGGGTTTCCTCAGAGCAAAAAGGAGGGAATGTTTTTCCTGCAATTAGAGAGTGCAGTGACAGAGGCAACCACAGTAGCCTCATAGAGCACCAGGGATGGCAGGGAAGAAAGTGAATGCTGACCTTGGCTGAAACAGCGCTGGCAGCTTCAGCAGATATATTACGTGGTACTTACCATTATTTCATACAGTGTTGAGAGTTTTGGCTCTTGAGCAGAATTTCTGGGTCTGTATTTTACCTATGCTGCTCATGCATTTTATGATCCTATGTGGGTTATTTAAGCTTTTTGTGCCTCATCTATAAGATCGAGACCATTATGATATTGATTTCATAGGTACTTTGCAGACAGGATTACCTATCTGAGAGAAACTTGATTTATTTCTCTGATGCATGCAAACTTAAGCTTGCCCATGCTCATATTTGTGGGTTTTTCCCCACACAGGACAGTGCAGTCGTTAAGGCACCATGGTTACTGTCATCTCCACATGCCTCAGCCTATCTCAGGGTCTCCTTTGAACAGTTTGCAAATGAATGGCTGCCTGAGACTCTATATCTGAGGGAGTCCTCTGCCTGGGGGAGCTTATCTGGCCATGCTCAAGACATGAGGGCTGGAATTTGTAGATAAATACAACAGCTTCCTTGTCCCTTGGAGATGATTCTCAGACATATTCCACAATCTCTCAGAGGCTCCCTGGTGGTACCAAATCCCAGTTGTCCACAGCAATAGTGGGGTTGTTAACCAGGTTTCCTCCCTTCTCTGTCTCACTGCCCCTCTTCCTCAATTTGCTTTCTGGGATCTTCCCCCAAATAAATGACATGCTCCCAAATCCTTGTCTCAAGGTCTTCTTTTAGAAGGAACCCCAGGCAAAGGTAGTTACAGATTTTAGAGCAGGACTTCCTCCTGCAAATTCTGACTTCATTACTTACAGGGATGTTTTAAAAATACTTTAAGTTCTAGGGTACATGTGCACAATGTGCAGGTTTGTTACATGTGTATACATGTGCCATGTTGCTGCACCCATTAACTCGTCATTTACATTAGGTATTTCTCCTAATGCTATCCCTCCCCCCTCCCCTCACCCCACAAGAGGCCCCAGTGTGTGATGTGCCCCACCCTGTGTCCAAGTGTTCTCATTGTTCAATTCCCACCTATGAGTGAGAACACGAGGTTTTTGGTTTTCTCTCCTTGCAATAGTTTGCTGAGAATGATGGTTTCCAGCTTCATCCATGTCCCTACAAAGGACATGAACTCATCCTTTTTTATGGCTGCATAGTATTTCATGGTGTATATCTGCCACATTTCCTTAATCCAGTCTATCATTGTTGGACATTTGGGTTGGTTCCAAGTCTTTGCTATTGTGAATAGTGCTTCAGTAAACATACGTTGTACATGTGTCTTTATAGTAGCATGATTTATAATCCTTTGGGTATATACCCAGTGATGGGATTGCTGCGTCAAATGGTATTTTTAGTTCTAGATTGAGGAATCGCCACAATGTCTTCCACAATGGTTGAACTAGTTTACACTCCCACCAACAGTGTAAAAGTGTTCCTTTTTCTTCAAATCCTCTCCAGCATCTGTTGTTTCCTGACTTTTTAATGATCGCTATTGTAACTGGTATGAGATGGTATCTCATTGTGGTCTTGATTTGCATTTCTCTGATGACCAGTGATGGCGAGCATTTTTTCATGTGTCTGTTGGCTGCATAAATATCTTCTTTTGAGAAGTGTCTGTTCATATCCTTCGCCCACTTTTTGAAGCGGTTGTTTGATTTTTTCTTGTAAATTTGTTTAAGTTCTTTGTAGATTCTGGATATTAGCCGTTTATTTAATTTTTATTTTGAGTTCAGGGGTACGTGTGCATGTTTTTTATATAGGTAAACTTATGTCATGGAGGTTTGTTATACAGATTATTTCATCACCCAAGAATTAAGCCTAGTATCCATTAGTTACTTTTCCTGATCCTCTTCCTCCTCCCACCCTCTACCCTCCAAAAGGCCCCAGTGTGTGTTGTTCCCCTCTATTTATTCATATGTTCTCATCATTTAGCTCCCACTTATAAGTGAGAACATGCAGTATTCAGTTTTCTGTTCCTGCATTAGTTTGCTAAGGATAAGGGCCTCCAGCTCCATCCATGATCCTGTAAAGGACACGATCTCATTCTTTTTTATGGCTGCATAGTATTCCATGGTGCATATGCTTTATCAAGTCTATCATTAATGGGCATTTGGGTTGATTCCATGACTTTGCTATTGTACAGTGCTTCAGTGAACATACACATGCATGTGTCTTTATAATAGGATGATTTATATTCCTTTGGGTATATATCCAGTAATGGGATTGCTAGATCAAATGGTATTCAGACAAGCAAATGCTAAGGAAATTTGTTACCACAAGACCTTCCTTACAAGGGCTCCTGAAGGAAGCATTAAATATGGAAAGAAAAGACCATTACTTACAGTTTTTAAATTAAGGAAATGATTAAACACTTCATTATTTCAATTTTCTCATGTCTAAGGAAGGTATGATGATAAAAGCTACATGATATTTTTTGTGAAGCTTAACTGAAACAGTACCTGTCAAGTGCTTCTAGACCATTGCAAGTTTTCAATAAATGTTAGCTTTTATTATTATTATTATTAATGTCAGCCTACCTTAAAACTTCTTTAAATAGATGGCATGAACAGCTGTAGATAACTGCAGGGTGTAAAAATTCTGGCAGCTTTTTTTATACCTGTTTAAACTCTTTGAGCTTAAAGCTCTTCAAGTTCCCCGCTGGCCTGTAAGTAATAGACCAATGTCAGTGGAGGAGACATGTAGATGTTAAGAATGAACTAAGTTTGTAAGGTAAAAAGCCAGGCTTCCTGTGCCTCAGTAGATGGTCTGATGAGGACGCTGAGAGAGAGTATCATGAAATAGAAGTGAAGTGGATTAACAAGAAAATCCATGTTCCTGATACACTAAGGTGATAAGTAAATGGTTTTCTGTGGCTTTGCTAAAATTTTGAAAAATTCCGTTAGCAGCACCGTTGCCTAAACATAGTATGGTATGTTAAGAAGGAGGATTCTAACAAGCACTTGTTAAGTGCCTATTATAATTAAAACAAATATGATTTGGTTTGTGCTCTCAAGTCTGGTGGGAGAGATAGGCATGTAAACAGATGAATTACAGCACGAAGTGCTACTGTTGCACCAAGACAGGCAAATAATTCACTTAAGCTGAGGCAGGGAAGAAAGAAGGAAGGGGATTTTTATATACTTTTATCTGCGCTGAAGGTGGCTTTACAGATGAGGAACCTGAAGCTCAAAGGATGTATGTCAATTCACTAAGGCATGCAGCTGCTAAGTGGGGAGCCAGCATTTGAATCAAACTTTCTTTCCCCAAGGCTGTCTCCATCATGCCAGGCTGTAGTGGTGACAAGTGGAAAGGTGTAGGGAGCCATCTTCTAGGTATATCTACCCCTGAGAGCAACAAATCCTGGTGGTTCTGTCCGTATATAGTCACAGAGCTCCAGGGAATGTAGTACTTAGAATTTTCTTTTTGCTCATTGCACAGGAAATGGTATGAAACTGAGGTAATTCATACACACATAATTTGAATATGAAGAAGAAAATGATAGAGGCATCTGGATGACCTGATATTTAAAATAGTAAAAGGAAAATGTTTTCCTAAGCAAGATGAGTGGTATACGACGAATAAGTTGTGGTCAGGAATCATGTTCCCAGAGTTTTGGCTTTTATCCTTTCATTGATTCACAACATGAATTTGTTTTTTTTTTTTCCTAAATATACTTCACCAGAAGGCAGAATTAATCAACCCTTGTAATTTAACAGATTATTTGGAGACAAAGCTAATGATATTTTTATTCAAACGTGTCAAGACCTTGGGGATATAGTATGGGATTTGGGGAGCAGGTTGGTTGGTGGGGGCAGTTGTCTAAAGAATCCGTAACATTTGAGTGCCTAAAATATTAATTATCGTCCTACCAGCAATACTGTTCTCTGTCCTTAATGATGAAATAAGAGATTAGAAAATAATAAAAAAAACCAAGGACATAATTTCTATGCAATAATGATAGGACTTTGTGATATCACATTTAAAAAATAGGTGACTTTTATGAGAGAGGAAGTGAGGAAAAGAAGCCAGCATTTATTGAATGTTTGCTGCAGGCTTCTGTGCCACGGGTATTAATAGTCCCATTTTACAGATGAGGACCCTGAGAATCATATATTTAGTGTCAAATGCTTTATCTAAAAGGGCAAAAGTATAACTAGAACAAAAGTTCAATGCTTAACTCTGAAAAAATCTGTTCTCTTTGCTACAGACCATGCCATCTTGGTGAAAATATCCCAAAAGATCTGGGGTTGAGTTACAGTGCCAAAGGGGAGAGGAATGTAATATTGCAATTAGATGATGAGAAATTGTCTTAGGAACACTGAAGTACACTGGCAAATTTTGGCCAGTGATAAATTACGTTGCTAAAAGCCAAGAAAGGCTGGGCGCGGTGGCTCATGCCTGTAATCCCATCACTTTGAGAGGCTGAGGCGGGTGGATCATCTGAGGTCAGGAGTTCGAGACGAATCCGGCCAAAGTGGCAAATCCCTGTCTCTACTACAAAATTAGCTGGGCATGGTGGCAGGCACCTGTAATCCCAACTACTCAGGAGGCTGAGGCAGGAGAATCACTTGAGCCTGGAAGATGGAGGTTGCAGTAAGCCGAGATTGCGCCATTGTACTCCAGCCTGGGAGACAGAGCAAGACTCCATCTCGAAATTAATTAATTAATTAATTAATTATTTTTTAAAAAAGCCAAGGAAACCATTTGTCTAGAGAGCGTGAGCTTGAGAATTGGATAGAAGTGGGGGAAGTTAGGCTCTGTGGCACTGGCTGGTGGAAAGTCTGCAGTCAGCACTTTGATCAGGTCAAACCCGATAATATTTTTGAACTCTTATTTTTCTGTGTCAGGTGCCAGCAAGCAAAACTGAGTAAGGAAATAATAGTTTACAACCTTAGATTTTAGTTAGTTTGAGTACCTGTTGACAAGTGGTCCAATTTTTTTGTTTAATCTAGAAGAAATTCTGAAGGATGAGGTTTAATAATCACAATTGAAGTAGTGGATATGAGATCAGAGTCTGATTGCATTGGATACAATATTCCAAGATCACTGAATGATACAACTCCTGCAAAAAGGATGCTATGACAATATAAGCATAAAGCCGCAGGGAAGTGGACAGAGGTCTTAAGGGTAGGAAAAAGGAGTGGGCACATTTGTGAAATGTAGCGGAGCAGTGGGATTTGGACTTTGCAATGTACTTATGCAGTAGGACTAAAGCAGACAAGCATAGAATGCATGCCTTTAATTCTTAGCCTTGAGGCATACCTTCTCAATAATTAGGATAATGGAAAGAGGTATTTTTTATATATCCCTTCCACCTTTATATATATTTTTTATTGTTCACTGAAGTAGAACCCTGTATAAAGAGGAGTTCAGGGAATCTATTAAAAATCCAGGGTACCTTCTATTTTCTAGTCAGAGTTCTTGGAGTTGTTGAATTATACAAATATGACATCCCAACACACACTGTAGGGATCAAAATCTAGGTGTGGGGCAGGAAGATAGCTCATAGGCAATTCCAATATTTGCAGTTGAAATTTGGCATGAAACACTGACAATTTGCATCATCTGTCCCTCTTCATGAGCTGATGATGCCCAATGCTTGTCTCACATGGCAGGTTTCACTTCGTGCTGAAATGATGAGGTTACTTCTCTGCCTCCAACACTAGATTGTGTGTTTCCTGAGGGCAGGAGCAATGTCATCCTTTTTGACTTTCTGGCACTTAAAACAGAATGTGGCTTATGGTTGGAGGTCAGTACATATTTGAATAGAAGAATGCATGAAAATATAAATGTTAGACTCTTCCCTTATGGTTATTGTTTTAGTTTATAAAGTAGATGTAAATATAGCCCAAGATAACATAGCAATTTGGCAATTTTCCATGAATTTTCTATAATAGAATATTTCAGTAAGCACAGTATACTTCCTGTTTTAACTTTGTGGCTAACTGACCTTTAGTTATTTAACAGATATTTTTCTGGCAGGCAATGTGCTAAACATTGGGGGTTGTCTGCAACTGTTTTTTATTTTAAGTGGTAAAGTTGCTCTTTTAATTCAAATTTGTTTTTTAATTGACTTATAAACTTGTATGTATTTACAGTGTACAACATGATGCTTTGAAGTGTCGATAATCAAATGGTTAAATGTAGCTAATTTAATCATAATTTAAGTAGCTAGATTTAACCATTTGATTATTGACACTTCAAAACACACAAACACACATAATGAAATGGTCATATCTAGCTAATTAACAAATACATTACCTCACATAGTTATCATCTTTGTGGTGAGAACATTTC
The DNA here is from genome assembly GCF_028885625.2 of Pongo pygmaeus. Lineage (NCBI taxonomy): Eukaryota > Metazoa > Chordata > Mammalia > Primates > Hominidae > Pongo > Pongo pygmaeus. The sequence goes on from NC_072388.2 coordinate 77,897,044, forward strand.
ACATCCACTCTCTGAGCATTTTTTAAAAATACAGTATATCATCATTAACTGTAGTCTCTAGGCTGTGTAATAGATCTCTTGAAATTATTTCTCCTGTCTAACTAACTGAAAATATGTATCCCTTGGACCAACATCTCCCCACTCCCCACCCCCAACCACCCCAGCTTCTGGTACCCACCCATATTCAGCTGTTTGTAAATACCTACGGTTGATAAGGAAATGCATTTGTTGAAATATACTGAAGCCTATGGATTATTGTAATAATCCTTTTATGCTATCAAACAGTTACTGTTCTTTGAGCTTACCTTAGTTGGGTCTTGTAAATTGAGTGTTATTTGAGAACAGAACACAGGAGGGCACCAGAGAACAAGAAAACGACAACCAAAAAAAAAAAAAAAAAACCCCCACAAAACCAAAGCACTGAACTTCTGGCTCTAGAATAGAGACCCTGCTAAATGTATCCTCTCTCAGCAGTCCATTTCTATTAAGTCTTATTCTTTAAATGCCATGAGGTATTTTTAAACACGAGAGGTTTCCAAACTTTCATTTAAGGAAAGTGTCACTTTCCCAGACAATGCCTTCAGCTCAGTCAGATGCCCAAGCATGAACAGAAGGAGACATGGATGAAGAGAACCCAGGGGGTGTCTTTGCACACATGACGTTCTAAAGCATTTTCAGATCTCCTCTATGGGCCCAGCAAGAGTGCTGTTTCTGAGGAGGAAGGCAGATTGCTGGATGGATTCACAAACCACGGCAGCTCCAACTCTCCTACCGATGCCTTTACTCCAGGTGCCTCAGCCAGTAGCAACAGGTCTCCCTGTTGGTGATACCCAAGGGCATCATTTAAGAAGAAATAAAAAATGATGAGTTCGTGTCCTTTGCAGGGACATGGACGAAGCTGGAAACCATCATTCTCAGCAAACTATCGCAAGGAGAAAAAACCAAACACCACATGTTCTCACTCATAGGTGAGAATTGAACAATGAGAATACATGGACACAGGAAGGGGAACATCACACAGCGGGCACTGTTGTGGAGTGGGGGGAGGGGGGAGGGATAGCATTAGGAGATATACCTAATGCTAAATGATGAGTTAATGGGTGCAGCACACCAACATGGCCCATGTATACATATGTAACAGATCTACACGTTGTGCACATGTACCCTAAAACTTAAAGTATAATAATAATAATAATAATAATAAAGAAGAAATAGACAATGGGCTTAAGTGTTCACTCACCTCCCTGTGCATCCCTGGGCCTATGGTTATGGCTCCTAGGCATGTGGGAGAGGTTGAGTCAGTCACTGTGGCTTAGAGGCTGCAGTGCCTTATCAATTTCTGTCACTGAATTATGATTAGAATTTGAAAAACATTAAACATAGCTTTAATGATATCATAGTCTCAGCTCAGTATGTCACTGGGAGGTTGTAGTAGTTTGCAGATGATAGTGATCAGTGAAAACCCAATTTATTTGACTCAAAGGGCTGTGGATATATGTACGTGAAGATGTATTCTACAGCCCCAACCTGCTGCATCTGGCTCTGGAATTCCAGGTCCACATTTCTGAGTATCTGCTAGTCATTTCCATGTATATAGCCATCCCTTGGTATCTCCAGGGGATTGGTTCCAGAACTTCAAAGGAACCCAAATTTGAGGATGCTCAAATCCCTGACAAAATGGCATAGTATTTGTATATAACCTATGCTCATCCTCTCACATACTGTAAAATAATCTCTAGATTACTTGTAATAAATAATACAATGAAAATACTATGTACACAGTTGTTACTGTTTAGGGAATATTGACAAGGAAAAAGTTCTGTGTGTGTTTAGTACAGAGGCAAGTTTTTGAGAATATTTTAAATCCAGAGCTGGTTGAATCCACAGATGTGGACCCCTCAGGTGTGAAGGATCATCTGTTTATCCTACCATCTCATACTCAGGATGTTTAAATTAGAGCTAATAGGTGTTTCTTTCTCAAACCCAGCTCTTCTTTTCTTTGTTTCATCTAAATTAAGTAGCAAGACCAAGTTTTCCAGGCTGGAAAAGTGTAAGTGATCCTTAACTTTGTCCCTCCACCTTCCATTCCTATCATTCAGGGGGTCACCTCAACCATCTCTTCTATTTATACCTTTCATTCATTTCACTCTCCTGTAGAGCACTTTGAATTCAGGATTTATTTGCCTCTTTTCTTTCTTTTTTTTTTTTTTTTTTACTTTAACACAAGATATTTTTATTGCTCTAAGCACTTAGGAAATAACAATCTTCCCTTTTTTTAAATTATACTTTAAGTTTTAGGGTACATGTGCACAATGTGCAGGTTAGTTACATATGTATACATGTACCATGTTGGTGTGCTGCACCCAGTAACTCGTCATTTAACATTAGGTATATCTCCAAATGCTATCCCTCCCCTCTCCCCCCATCCCACAACAGGCCCCGGTGTGTGATGTTCCCCTTCCTGTGTCCACGTGTTCTCATTGTTCAATTCCCACCTATGAGTGAGAACATGCGGTGTTTGGTTTTTTGTCCCTGTGATAGTTTGCTGAGAATGATGGTTTCCAGCTTCATCCATGTCCCTACAAAGGACATGAACTCATCCTTTTTTATGGCTGCATAGTATTCCATGGTGTATATGTGCCACATTTTCTTAATCCAGTCTATCATTGTTGGACATTTGGGTTGGTTCCAAGTCTTTGCTATTGTGAATAGTGCCACAATAAACATACGTGTGCATGTGTCTTTATAGCAGCATGATTTATAGTCCTTTGGGTATATACCCAGTAAAGGGATTGCTGGGTCAAATGGTATTTCTAGTTCTAGATCCCTGAGGAATCACCACACTGACTTCCACAATGGTTGAACTAGTTTACAATCCCACCAACAGTGTAAAAGTGTTCCTTTTTCTCCACATCCTCTCCAGCACCTGTTGTTTCCTGACTTTTTAATGATCGCCATTGTAACTTGTGTGAGATGGTATCTCATTGTGGTTTTGATTTGCATTTCTCTGATGGCCAGCGATGATGAGCATTTTTTCATGTGTCTTTTGGCTGCATAAATGTCTTTGCCTCTTTTCTAAGTAACTTCAGTGGCCTTTCTTTACTTTCTCTGTTCTGGTCCTCATGTGATCCACTTCACATTCTTTCTTAATTCACCTTTCCAAAGATTCATCATTGCTTACAGGACAATGTCCAATTCCTTAGCATTACATACAGTCCATCTATCTTTCCTACATTAGCTCTCACTTCACAGCTCATAATCCCTCTCCTCCCCAGTGCACACAGACACACCCACCTTCCCACTGTGGTTCATCTTCTGGCTATTGGTTATATTTTGCCTTCAATTACCTCTGCTGGATATGGAATAGCATAGAAGTTATGCACATGGGCCCTAGAACTAAACTAGGGGTCTGCAAACTACAATCAGCAGGACAAATATTCCCCACCACCTCTTTCCATAAATAACCATGTATTGGAATTCACCAAGGAACTATGGAGAAACAAGGAAGAATTTCACAATAAAAGACGCCAGAGGAAAAAAGAGTACATATTATATGGTTACATTTATATAAATCTAAAAAATGCAAACTAATCACTAGTGACAGAAAACAGATCCCTGGCTGCTAGAGGAGCAGGGAGAGGAAGGGATTACATAGAGCCATAAGAAAACTTTTGAGGATAATGTATATGTTGCTTATCTTGATTGTGTTGATGTTTTAATGGGCCTACTCATATATCAAAACTTATAAAATTGTACACCTTAAATATGTGCAGTTTATCATATGTCCATTGTACTTCAATTTAAAAGAACACATGGAAAACATTCAGCATCCAGTGTTCCCATAGCCTCAGCCACAGTTAGCCTGAAGAGTTTCTCGTGTCTTGATAGAGAGACCACTGAAGTAATTTCCACAGTTCAGGGTTATCACTCTATTGCTCATTCTAAGAATCTTACCCTTTTCATGCCTTTGATCTCTCATCAAAGATGTAGGATGGCTGGACTTAATCATCTTCAAGCCACTTTTCAAATTTCTAGAGTCTCTGTGCAGGGCACAGTGGCTCACGCCTGTAATCTCAGCACTTTGGGAGGCTGAGGTGGGTGGATGACCTGAGGTCAGGAGTTGGAGACTAGCCTGGCCAACATAGTGAAACCCCGTCTCTACTAAAAATACAAAAAATTAGCCAGGTGTGGCGGCAGGCACCCGTAATCCCAGCTACTCGGGAGGCTGAGGCAGGAGAGTCACTTGTACCCAAGAGGCATAGGTTGCAGTAAGTCTAGATCGTGCCATTGAAAAAAAAAAAGAAAAGAAAAAAATTCCTAGAGTCTCTCCGATCTCCATTTTACATGTTCAGTCTACAAGTATTTTGGTGGTACCTAAACTTATTCAGGCAGTATGTCTGTGGTATATAAATGTACATACCCCACCTTTGCTGTAGTTGATGCCTCTGCTGCTAAAATTTGTTTCTTTTCTAAGTGTTGCATCCCTTTTTGAAACAGCAGGGGCTCACCTGGCAAAACAGTTCTGTAAGCAGTAGTGGAGAAACTGGGCTGCTCACTGTTCTTGTTTTGAGTAAATTACCCTTCTTAATTCAACATTATATGATTTGGCTTCCCAAATTTGTGTTCTCTTTTTCAAAAATCTAACAGTAATAGGGTGTATTTAGTTATGTTCAAAATCATAATTTTAAAAAAGAAATGCAGGAAAAAATTCAAAGGATGTTTAATGAAAATACGGTGGACTTTGAAATGGAAGATATCACCAGGAAATTCTCCATTTCTTAGGACTATATAAGTGACACTGACTTCACACAGTGGTTTTAAGGTTGAGTGTACTGTTACAGGAATATGTAAGCTGCTTAAAACATTTCACAACTCATGGTCGGACAATGTTCCCTTGAGAGGAAAATTTACTGGCGTTTCTCAAAAACCTGACTGCTTAAAATCCAAGTGACCCAATGCTGGCCTTGCTTATTTCTAGGGAAGTTGCCTTAGCAACCTACTAGCATTAAGTTGCTTAAAGGAATGTGTATTTAACATTGTTATAAGCCAGAAACAGAGAAAACAGTTAACATTTAGACAAGTGATTATTACTGGCATCCAGGTAGGCTGTTGGAATAGCCAGAATATGAGTTGCTAATCATTCATTTATTAATCTTCGTGGAATTAAATATGAAAAGGATGAATACAGAGGAGATCCTGTGCTGGACACATTCTCTATGTTAGTTCATTTATTTGTCACCATATCCCCTTGATTAAAGTGATTATGAGACTTTCCATTTTGTAACTTGGAGAGACTGAGGCTGAGAGATGTTTAGATGTTTGTCCAAGGTCACACAGCTAGTACCTACTGGAGCAGAAATTTGAAGCCATGTCTGGCTTACTCAAAATCCTATGTTCTTTCTCACACCCTGCTGGCTTACTACTTATTGTGAGGCATTTGAATGATCATTCAGCTATTTCCTTTACCCGATGTTTTTAGTTTGCTGGCTTCAGTTTCTTAGGGGCACCCTATTGGGCCACATCAGAGATTATAGAATTATGTTGTGATCATGGTGGGCTATTATCTCTGCAAACTCTCCTGACGCCATCAGTGCACCAGGAAGGTTGGATAATCCTACGTGGATGTGGAGAAATCTCAACCTTTTTTTATTTGACATTAGGATTTTTTTTTTCCCTCTAGGTGGTTTTTTCATGGACTTTGTGGACTTCGAAAAGTTGAGTTTATTTTAGTTGAACAGTCAAGAATGTGGTTCTTCAGGACATTTTCTCTTTTGTGTGCCAGGAGCTTCTAAATCTTATTTAAACCTTCTTTTTGAAATAGATGTTGCATATCTTTGGCTGTAAGAGGAAGTCAGGAGTTGTTCTCTCTGCTTCCAGACCCACTCCCCAGCCATGTAGACTTTATATTTGAAGGTCCAGAGTGATTTTTCTAAGGCAATAGTCTGACCCTGTCATTCCCAGCAGCATGTAGAAAATCACCTTGACACTCCAGGTACATTCAAGTGGGCTGCCCCAGAGGTCATGGAACAAAAAGCCTCCTAGACCAAGCTAAGATGTGAAATTATAAATTGTTTATTAAATCAATTTAAGGTACACTTGAAGCATAAATCAAGGGGAAAGTGATTGGTTCAATGAACACAGGAGAGTGTGCAAGTGGGATAGAAAGACTACCATATCTCAATCCTTGGTTACACAATGTTCATCTACCTTGGTTCCCTCTCTGCCATATTAGTCTTCCCTGCTGATGAAGTAGTTACAAGAACCAGAGTTGAGATTAAGAAAGGGATACAACAGCTGGGAAACACTGGTCCTGTTACACCATTGCCCTCCTGGAGAGACACAAGGGCAAGTATGTCTGGCCATAACTATCACTTGCCAATTAGCCTGGTGACCAGATATATGTTTTATCTCTATGTATCAACCAGAGCAAATGTGGGGCCAGAATGGGACCAAAATGGATGTCACCAATGGGTTGACCAGTTTAGGGATGAAGGAGTCAACAGAGATTGTCTGAGCTTCATAAATATTTAAGGTTTACTCTGTACTTTCATCCCTTTCTATGGGCAAGTAACTCTCTTGTTTCATCCTTTTTAGCTTTGTTCAGCACACACGTGCTTTTTATTTTCTCTATGTCTCACAGGTCTCAGAGATTATCAATTTGCTCCCTACACTTTAATCCATTCTATAAGTTCCATCCAACTTTTTGTTGCTTGCTATAACAAAATCGAATAATCTTAAATAATGCAGCAAACACACATTGCAGCCTGTTTAAGATATTTTAAGAGTTCTTTTTGATCTAGGAGATAAAATACAAAGTTTTCAGTACAGCAGGTTATTGTAAGCAGGTTCTTAAAATCTCCTCCTGGCTACATCTTTAGACTCATTTCCTACCTCTCATAAAAATGCCCTCCACTACCCTACCACATGGAAGTACTCAACATTCACTGAACTTGCATGCTCTCTTAATCTCTATACGTGGCAGTTTTTAAAATCTCTTGTCTACCTGGAGCACTAGTTCTGCACATTCATTAAAAAGCATAAACTTTGCTTTCTCTAACAAGTATTACTTGAACACCACTATCTTCCTAACCCCAAACTCAGGCCCAAATGTGCATGTATATATGCACACACGCACTCCCAAATAGCTTCTCTCTTTCCCTGTGTTCCTTAGGTATAATGCAAAGAACTCATAGTAGTATTAAAGCACTTAAAACATTGTATTACATTTTTATATCACTCTCTACTCCTTTAGACTGTAAGTAACTTTGGTCCAGGGATCAAAATATATTTCTCCATCTATCTCCAGCCACTAGTCAATGTCCAGTGTGTTATAAATAAGCAGTAAATATTTGATGAGTTGTTGAGTTAATGAGTAATAACAAATAAATGTTATTGTACAACAATTTGGCAGATATTTGTTCCTTGAATAGAATGATTTTTATAATTGTCATTTACAAATTCAGTTTATATAGGATTTTTTCCCCTCATTTCTTCCCTTGAACGTTTTCCCCCAACTACCGTGTACTCCCATTACTAGATTTTTTATAAATCACTTAAATATGTTTTTGTAAATTATTAATAGCAGCAAGTAGCGCTGATCTGTTGGGCACCTAATGTGTCTCGAGCTGTGAATTAGAACTTGTCTTCCACTGGTCCCAAGAGAGCTGGATCAGTTCACAACCCTGCATAAATGGTAGCTAGGATTATGATTCAGTAGGAGCATATGTAGCCTCAAACAGGATAATTAGTTGTAATAAGCACATAACCGCATTTTCTCCCTGTTTCTGTGTTAGGGGATGGCAGTCAGTTCACACTTTGAATTTCAATGTCCATAAGCTGCATTTAAATACATTCATATAAATGCATGTCAAGTAACTACCATGTCTAGGCCTTGGACTAGATTCTGAAAAAAATAGGCACAATCACTGGCCTTGTGGAGTTCATAGCCAGCATCACCTTAAAATCAATGAGAAGTAGAAAGTCAGGTTATTGAGACCAGGATGACCCACCCTGCATCTAACTGGGGGATATTGAGTTCTCACAGACATTACAAGCTGATCCCAGTCAATATAAGCTCACTGTATAATCAACTACCCCCATATACAAATGTCCCCTCCTCCAGTGGCGTGATCTAGGGCTGGCAGGGATTCACCTTTCCTTACTCATGGTGCTTCTCAAAATTCTCCTGCTGCCTCACCCAGCCACCCCCATTCTCACCCAGTCTAAGTATCAGTTCCAAGAAGCATTTCTAGTTCCTCTACCGGTGGGTTTTCCCCAAACCTTCACACCTGCTCCCTCAGAAGTACCATTGGTTATGGAGGTCTGATCTGAAATTCTACCCATCACTCACATATTCATCATCCATCCAGAAGGCAGTTTTTATATAAACCCAGATAAGCTTGGCTTTGGATCTACTTATAAGCTATTTACCCTTGGCTGAGATAACTTAACATCCCTGTTTCTTACTGCTGTCATCTGTAAAATGGGATAACAATGCTTACTTCCCAGTATTCTGAGGATTAAATATTAAGCTCCAGTACAAAGTATAGCGATTACTTTATGCCTCATTATCCCCGCTGGTCTCCCACAGCCATTCTTTCTAGCACCTCTATGCTATCTTTGGGATTGTCCAGTTAGCCCCTGAAGTGGCAAGGACCCTATTTCAGTGCTCGTATTTAAAAAGTACGACCATCAGCAAAAGGGGTGTAGAGAGGAGGCATCATTTAGAATCTTGGAAAATCTGAAAAAACTTGCTTCTAGGCCAGAAAGTAGAGAGAACTGTGAGATTGTGTGCTAGCCACAGTAGACCAGGCTTGAAGATGATAGGTCGTCTTAGTGGAAAGTGTGGTGGGGAGCCAATATGGCACAGTAGCTCAGAGTGTGGGCTCTGGAGCCAAAATAAGAAGAGTTACCCTAACAGAATATAGACCACAGAGTTCTTCCCTTCAAGTATGGATTCATCATACATCCTTCAAACCTGCCAAGTACTTCCCTTTCTTTCTCTCTACCAACTTGCTTCTTACCAACCTTCCAAAGTCCTGTTCTTGATTCACCCTAGTCTCACCTGTAACCTTCAGAAGCCCTGTCTCTGACTCTTAACTCTTCCTGTCTTAACACTGAGCCTCTACTTTCAGCTTTGGGAGCCACAGTGAGTGTTTCAGAGCTGAAGAATATCTGGAGCCCATACGTCAGACATGAAAGATTTGGAAAAACAGAAATAAAAAAGTTCGTTGAAGTATTTGAAATGATTTATTCAAGTAGGGTTGGGACCTAAAAATTTGCCAGATATATCATAATGGGAGAGTAGTACCAGGAACGTATAGAAAGGAACAGAAAAGTTGATCTCATAGAAATAAAACTTAGAACAGAGGATACTAGAGGCTGAAAACGGGAGGGGGAAAATGGGGGACACAGAGATTTGATAAAAGACACAAAATTACAGCTAGATAGAAAAAAATAAATGCTAGTGCTCCAGAGAACTGCAGGATACAATAATATACAGTTTCAAATAACTAGAAGGAACATATTACATATTAAATGTTCCCCAAACAAATAATGATAAATATTTGAGATGATGGATATGCTAATCACCCTGATCTGATCAATATATATTATATGTATCAAAACATCACTATGTACCCTGTAAATATGTACAATTGTATCTCAGTTAAAAAAGGAAAAGAAACAAAAAATAAATATTCTGAGGAGATGACCTTAAGAGAGATGTTGGAAGAGAGGAAGGATTGGGAAAATAGGAGATGTCTCAGAGATACCCTAGAGGAAATTTGAAATAGAAAAACAGAGCTGAGGAAAGCAATAAGGATGAATCAAAAATTAAATTGAAGTTATATGATGATAGTTCAGGGAGCAACACATGTGTAGAGAAGGAAATGAGAGGCTGGAACTTTGGGGAACCCCAGAGTTAAGTAATAGACAGGAGAAGAGGCAGGGAGGGGAGGTTGCTCATGAAAGTTCATACATGTGGGAAAACCATGAGACAGCCATGTCACTGAAGATGGGAGTGGCTGCTGAAGCTTAATGGCGATGAAGAAGACTAGAAAATGTTCCTTGTGCTTGGCGATTTGCAGATTATTAGTAACCAGAGAGAACAGCAGAGAAAATAACTAGCTGCCAAAAGATTGGTGGGGAGGGCTTGGAGGGCAGAGGGACCTGGACTCAGCAGCAGTCAAGGGGGGCTCTGTGAAGTCTGGGGGGAGAAGCACCCTGGTGGGGCACTCTAAAATGTCAAGGTGAATGGAGAAAGCAAGGGAAAGAGGCAGGGTTATGAGGAGGGCTTCTGTGAGTGGAGTGAAATTTAAGATGCCTAAAGAAAGCTAACAGGAAAAGTCTGAAGGTTGAGAAAAGAAGCAAGATCACTGTTAAATATATATATATATATATATATATATATATATATACACACATATATATATATATATACACACATATATATATATATATCTCAAAGAATTTTTGATATATATTATATATATATATCTCAAAGAATCTAGAAAAAGTATGGGAAGTGGAGTCGGAGGAGAGTTTAGTCTTGGACAAGGTGGCAGGGTCCTTACTCTAATAACAGACGCAAAACTTTGGATTAAGCTTATGAGGAAGGGATTTCATTTATTTACTCAACAAGCATTTAAGTGTGTAGATGCAGACATGGGCATTTTAGACCTGGTTTTCAAGGTGCCTCCAATCTGATTGGGGACATGGATAACTGAAGAATTAGTTTACAACAGCATGAGATAAACCATGAGGGATGCTGACTGGGGTGTCGAAGGGTGAGAGGATCGCAGGCAGTGAGAGAGACATTCCAGAGTTTCCTTGTGAGTTACAGGTTCAGTTAGGAGGGAAGTGGAGCTAACTGTAGAAGAATAAAGATTGGCCAAATCTCTGGAATTTCAGAAGCATCAACTTTGGGAAACGGAATTTGCTAATGGAGTGGAGTCTGATGCAGTTCTTCACTTGCTTTCTTCTGGTATGCAGACCAAAATTATCTGAGAATGATCTTTTCACTTCTGGCTACAAAAATGCAAGCCACCAGTAGAACCACAGGCACCAGTTTACAGTGCAGAGAGCACTGGACTGGGAGTCAGATCTGGGTTGTATTTATGCAGTCATGGGAAATTCCTTCCCCTAGGTGCAGGGACTCAGGATTCCCTTTAGTAAAATGAAGTATTATTCTTTATTGTTCTCAGAAAGGTGGTCTGAGAATCACCTGTGTGGTGGGCTAAGTATTGTTTCCTAAAAATTCAATGTCTACCCGGAACCTCAGCATTGTGACCTGATTTGTAAATAATGTCTTTGCACATGCAATTAGTTAAGATGAGGTCACACTGGATTATGGTAGTCCCTGATTCCTATGATGGTGTCCTTATCAGAAGAGGGTACACAGAGAAGAAGGCCATGTGAAGACAAACAGAGAGTGAAGTGATGCTTCTATAAGCCAAGGAATATCAAGGATTGCAGGAAACCCCCAGAAACTAGGAAGGGACAAAAGTGATTCTCCCCTGGAGCCTTTATGACCTGCTCACAACTTGATTTTAGACTTCTCACCAGAACTGAAAGATAACATATTTTTGTTGTAAGCTACTAAGTTTGTGATAATTTGCTACAGCATCCCTAGGAAAGTAATACCACCTGCATCCGGAATATCAGGAATCTTATTAAAATGCCACTTCATAGTATCCATCCCAGATCTTCTGAGTCAGAAATACTGAGACTAGAGCCCTGAGATTCAAACTATTAACATTATTTATGTTTCTTATGAAGTTTTAAATGTGAGAACCACTGGCCTAAATGATGCCTTAACAGCTCTGAAAAATCCGAAAGTTAAAATGACAGGACTATTTTACCCATATGGATGACATCCCTCCCGGTGCAGTGTGTTACTTCCCATCCTATAGGTATCACAAACGGAAGTATTTATTTTATTAAATACAAAAAGAACCAGATCGCTTCCAAACTACATGCTTCTAAACACTTTCATAGGTTTTGTGTTCTGGTAGCATTTTAAAGATAAAAATATTAAGGGTTTTATTTTTTCCGGGAGAGGTATTTGTCTCTGAGCATTTTGACAAATATTAAAATTGTGTTCTCCCATCATTTTCTGTATATGTTTCTTTCTTATCTCATTTTATCTGGCCTTATTTTTTTTCTCTGCTTTTATTCATTTTCTGTGTACTCAGAAATTAAAGGCATATCAATTGTATGTTTTTATTTAATAGTTTTTTACTCTTTATCCTGTAGGTCCTGTGGAAAATATTTCACTATGAGGATTAGTCATTGCATCTCTGAACCATCCCTGATGTATCTCTTGGCTAATGGAGGCTGTATAGTGTAGTAGTTAAGGGCAAAATGGAACGAGGCTACCCAGGTTTAGTTCCAGCAATTAGGTTATGCAACATTGGGCAATTGACTGAACTTCTTTCTGTGTCAGTTTTCTCAAGGGTAAAATGTGGTTGTTAATGGGACCCATGTGTTAGTCAGCTCTGCTCAGTTATGCTGCAGTAACAGATGCCTCCCTGGAATCCTAGTGACTTAAATGAGCAGAGCTTTATTTCCCACCGGCATTAATATTCATCCTAGTTCTGCTGCAGTGCTTCTTCATGCCTCTTCATTTCTGGACCCTGCCTGAAGAGGCAGCTCTGATTTGTTGCATCCTGGATTTGTGGCCAAGGGAAGAGAGCTAGCAGAGCCATGTGGTGGCCCTCAGACCTTCTAAGTGGTTCACACTATTTCTGCTCACATTTTCTTGGCTGTGAAGCGTGTAATGCAAAATGCCTGACATAAGAGGCAGGGAATGTAACCCTCCAGAAAGGGTGGACCTATTCGGAAGAGGCTGATAGGAAAGGACAGCAAATATTGTCAAAAATAATATAATCAACCACAGCAACTTTATGGGATTGATGTGAGTATTAAGTAAGTTAACATAGGTAAAGCACTTAGAATAGTATCTTATGACTATTTTCTGGTGGTCTATTATTAACAGGGTCTTGTGTAAGTATGTGAAGACATTAATTCTTTATTTGAGAATGCAATGTGCCTTCCAAGGAAAGTGCTATTTAGAGTTGAGAAAGATACAGAAATACAGGTCTTGGTCTATGCCTTATGGAATCTGTTAATCCTCCACGAAGAATGTGAAGAGGAACAGACAGTTGATGACTTGCAGATGGCCTGAGTGCCCACCAGCAGGGTATCTAGTGGATACCTCTGTACCGGTTCTTCCACATGATTGGTGTTTATTTGTTCAACTCCCCCAGTAGACTCTAAGCTCCTTTAGAACAGTGAGTGTATCTTTTTCATATTCACACCCCAGAAACTTTCACGACACCTGTCTAGTAGGTCATCAACTTTTAAATTGAACCCCTCCTTCTTTATACAGTCCGAAAGTGGGGTGGTAATTTCACTCTCTTAGTTCGGAACAGTTTTCTTCTGCTTGATGCCCCAAGTTAATGAGGAATTCAGAGTGCATGGAGGAGGCAGCCAGCAGTTTGAAGTTTACATCCATGCTGTGCCCAAACTGTTGCACAAAGGTATGAAGACAGCACATGGAAATTAGTCCTGTTTGCCAACATAGTCGGTTGTGCATGCGTCATACATGGCCAGGCTTGCTGTATTAAGAGCCAGCTGAATTTAAGTCTTACTTAAGGGGAAACAAATACATTTGAATTGAAATACACTTGATTTATTTTTGTTGATGTTCTAGTTTTAATTATTTTCTCTATGTGCATGTCTTGCAAGTTTTATTTTTGTGGGGACTATAAGGATATGATATTTCCAGGGAGATGAAGAGCTATAATTTCTCAACTTTTCAAACCTACATACATATTATTTTAGGAAGGACAAATCTCATCATCTTAGTTAACAAGAACCAGAATAGAGTGATAGTTCTGCTAATCTGGCCTCCTGGGTCTTGCAGTTGCATACATCAGATGCTAAGAGGATAAGAGAGATTATCCAGGAGTAAGACCATTCTGTGTGGCAGTGGACCTCTGTCCACAGTGGGTGATCAGCTAATGCCATCAAGCTCATAAGCTGATAGCCCTTGTAATTACCATGCCAAAAAGGCTGCAAATATCCCTCTTTTCCCAAATTCACCTTATATTTAGTACTTTGTATTGTAGGAAGGAGGTACTGCAAACACCATGGAGGTTGATCTGAAAATGCCATATTCCCAGAACTCTTTGTCTTGGGATACTTCTAAAATCCAATGACTGTATCTTTATATCTATATATAAAGTCCCCCATCCAGATGGGATATTCATCCAGAATATGGCAGATAGAGCCTGAAGGGTCTTTAGGTATCAAGAGCATATCACTTAGCTTCTTGCTTGAATAGACTTATGCTATTTAAGAATGATCATAACCTCATTCTTGGCAGTAGAGTGAATTAGACAAATTAACAAATTAGAGTTCCCAAAAGTCCTCCATGGTTCAGAGTGAAGAGCTATGTGATTGTGCTTAGAGACCTGTGCTACTTCCACACAACCCCAGGAGTCTGGTCAATTTTTGGCAATTTACAACTATGGTCCCTCAGCCTGCCCTGAGTGCTGACAGCAGACTACTGCCTTCTGTACTCTGTGGGCTTCATGGACCCTAGGTGGGTATTTAGGTTAATGGGAAGTGATCTATCTGTGGAGTCAGGACAGGCAGCTATCTAGGTTAATGGGAAGCAATCTATCTGCAGAATCAGAAAGACTGGATTCTTTATTTAATTTCACAATTCAATAGCTTGTGAGCTTGGGCAGGTCACTTAACCTCTTAATGTCATCCTAGATAATTGACGTTACCTACCTCATGCGGTTGCTGTAACATTTGAGTTACTGCATGGGACATGTTTGAGTGCTATGTAGGTTTTATCTTAGTTTGAGTTCCCTTGAGAGCAAAGCCTGAGACAAAGACTTGGGTGAGATAGTTTATCTGGGAGTGATCCCCAAAAGCAGAAGTGAAGGAGCAGGGAGAGTAAGCAGTGCAGAAAGAAACACCAGTGTGAGTGTCCACTGTCAAGATTCCTGCTCTAAGCACTGCATAGGTGGGAGAGATGAAGGTGTTGCCGTGAATGCCTCCCAGGATTTTCCACTTAAAACATAGGAGGTTGGAGTATTTATCCATTGGCTCCCTCCCTGTCCCCGTTCTTTGATATTTACCCCTAGGATATTCTTGCCCTCACTCTCATTTCTTGGTTGCTCTTTATTGCAGGCAGGGCAGGCACCCTAGCTTTAGAGAAGGCCCAAGGGCTGGCCATGCTTGAAGTGGGGGACCATCAAACTTTGTCTGAGCTCACAATAACTGTCACCTGCTGCAGTGGCTGAAATCTGACTTTGGCTGAGGGAATATGATGCCAGACAGCACGTGATGCAGGGTCTGCTGCAAGCGCATACAAATATGATATTTTTCATACTCATTTTCATTTACAATATACACATTTAACTTTTTTTTTTTTTGCTTTATTAATAGGTTCTGTATGCTAGGCCTGTACCCTGGTCTTACAAATACTTTTAAAAAAGGCCAGGTTATACTCTTCGTTATCCTCCTAGAATTAGATTTTCTGTTTCATAATTAGCAATAGTCTCCCATATCCTCCATGCCCTTTACCCAGCCTCAGCCTAGTCCTCTTTCAGTCCTGAGACAGGACAACTCAGGGATGTAAACATGGAGAAACTGTGAGAACAAACCAGAGAGGAAGGATTTTTCAGACAGGCTGACTAGGGTTTGAGTCCCACAGCTGCATGACCTTGACAGGTCACAGAGCTTTGCTCTGCCTCTTGATTCGTAAAGCTGGGGTATAGTAGATCAGCTGCATGCTACAAAACTAAATGAGACCACGTATGCAAAGCAACTGGTACTTCTTTATATATGTTACTTTCATTTCCCTATCACTTCCCCAAAAAGCTGCATTTTCTTCTGTCCAGGAAGAATATATATTAAAAGGAAAAGTAGTGACTTCATTTATATCTGCTGCCTGATATCTTTCAGCTCCAAATTTGTCTAATTCACTCTACTGCCAAGATCCTTCTGCTCCTCTTCCTTCTCCCCCTCTACCCTCCATAAATTTACTCTCCATTAATTTATTCATCCATTTCTATGTATTCACTTATTAATTCAATTATATGTATTTACTACTATATGGACTACTTCCCTGAATCGGTTCAATCTGTTCTATTGCTAAAATACAGTTTGCAGCTCTCTTCAGCTTCCCCTCCATTTCTTCTGTCTCCCTCAACCCGTCTACTCATTTGTTTATTTAATTTATTCAGTTTTATTTATTCGCTCACTAGTTTTTTTCCAATACATTGAGCACCCTCTTGGTGCAATGTGCCATGCTTAGTTGTTGGGGATTACAAAGGTACCATATTCTACCTCAAAGGGCATAGAAGTGAATTTTTTTTTTTAAAAAACTACAATACAAGGAATAGAGTGGTCATTTGCAAAATAAAATCTTTATTGAATTACTGCTGAAGCAGTAAACTCTCAGCTGGGAGGGTCAGGGAAGGCTGAGGAGGGATGGCTGCAGATAGAAAGGTTATAAAAGTAATAGAGGGAGACAAATGTAAGCTGTATTTTGCATTCCTTGATTCCTATTTAAAGCAAAAAATTAATATTAATGTACTAGACCTTTAAATTCATAATTGGATATGTATTCTTTTCTGCATGCTAGGGCAAAAACGTCAATTCACAAGAATACAGACTTAAATTAGAAATGTATTAGGGGATGGTAGGCAGCAGGTCTTATGGCATATCCTTGTTAGAATCTCTTTAGCTCAATCACCTTCAGCTTCAAAATCTGTGACTTTAGTGATAAACAGTAAGATCACACGATCAGACTCAAAAGCACTGTAATACCTAAAAATCATTGTAAGAAATCTAATTTGTATTAATCATACCATTAGAAAAGTGGAGAAAGTTTCAGTATATGTTATAAAGTTTTTTTAAAAAGAAGAGTAGAATCAATATCCACAAAAGGATCTTCCTGCCTATCCCTGAGAAAATTGCCCTTATCTCTTGAAAAGTGGTTTCATGGAGAGAGATTATCACAAGAAAGCTTGAGCCTGTCCCCAGCTTACCACTGCTGAGCACTGCTGTAAATTTATGGCTTAAGGTAGAGGTTTGGCAATACATTGGGGACAATATTCTTTTTCATCTTCTGAGGAGCCATTTGTTTCTTTGGAGATATATCTGCTCCAGATTCATTCCATTTCAAAATTGAGATGCTCCATTCTCTCAGCCAAGATGAACGGGTTCATTTTACACTGTGATCACAATTTAGAGATGCTATTGAATGAGCTGCCAGTGTTTGCTTTGTAATGTTAGGGGCGCTCTTTGTTCTAGTCTTAAGGCATGGGTTAGAGCACATAACAGAAACTATGCAGGAAAGACAAAAAGAAGAAAGACAGGGAGGGAAGGAAGGAAGAAAAAAGAAGGAAAGAAGGAAGGAAAAAAAGGAAGGAAGGAAGGGAACGAGGGAGGCGGGTGGGCAAATAGCAACACCTAATAATCCTGTGTCATCAATAGATAGTTGTGGCCTGAGATATAAATTAACACTATTCTAAGAAAAATCAGGCAAGCAGTGAACTTTGATTCATACATCTCAGCAGCAGGAAGCTGCCAGGAGCTGGTTATCAAGTGTGACTCATAGGAGAGACACAATACCAGAAGCAACCTTCTCTGGCTAGTAGGATCAATCATGTCTTACTTTTTTCTGGAATCTTTCCCTTTTCAGTGAAGCTGTTTTCATCTACCCAGTTTGTCAGAGCAAACCCTAGGAATCAACACTGATTTCTCTCTTTACTTCTCCTACTAACAATTCACCTCCAAACCAATCTCCAAGTCCTGTTGACTCCACCTCTAAAATACATCCCAAATTTTACAACTTTCATTTCTACTGTCTCCTAGTTTTAGCCTAAATCATTTTCATCTCTTGTCTTTAACAGCTTCCTAATAGATCTCCTTGTTTCCATTATTTCACTTTTGGTCTAATATACCTACAGCAACCAGAGTGATTCTCAAAACTTAATTGAGATTATATAATCTCCTTACTTAAAACCTTCCAAGAGCTTCCAGTACGTGTTGAAGAGCTTTCAGGTTTTGTACCATGTCATTAGGACTTCATGTGATCTGGACTCTGCCTACATCACCAGCTTTGCATGATTGGCTCCTTCCTAAATGCACCTTCTCAGAGAAGCCTTCTCTGATCATCTCATTTAGTATCTTTCTACCCAACCAAGTGCTGAGGACAAGAGTAGAGAAGTCACCTCAAAGAGGCCTTCCTGGAACATTCCACAAAGTAGCCAATCCTCAATCCTCATTCCCTACCCCCAACTACTTTTCATCATATTACCCTACCTTATTTTAGATAGGGTTGACAGAGCTCAACCCTATCTAAAATTATCTCATGTTCCTTAATTTGTGTATTGTCTATCAGATTTTCTCATCCCAAAGTAGAGTGTAAACCGTGTAAGGCAGGACTCGTTCTGTCTTGTTTATCTTTTTATCCTCCACAATGAGGATCAGAATGAGCATCAGAATGTGACCACAATGCCTGGTTGCCTTCTGGTGCTCAATTAACATTTGTGAAAGATGTGAATAGATAGTCTTGCAAAACCTTGGCAGAGGTGAGTAACAGTACTCTGTTAATACCCTGGGAGGCTGAAGTAGAGGATGAGGTGCGGAGAAAGGGGTGAGTAGTCCATCGTTGAACTTGTTATATGTGGCAGTCTCAATGGTATGTTTGCTTATTAAAGCCTGATAAATATTGGTGGCGTTTTTAGTAGGTTTTAACTAGAAGCAGGGGCTCCTGGAGGGTGCTCAGGCTGAATAGCTGGGTCACTTGTCTTTCTCACACCTCCCTGGGAGACTTCTCTGTAGAAGACTTCAAGAAAGAACCCTGCACCTTCCACACCTGTTGTAGGAGGTATGGCAGCTATTCCTGAGCCTTAAGTACTCCAGTAAGAAAGAAATGATCTATTTGAGATGTTCTGCCAAACGGGCTCTAAAAATAATTATGATTTAAAATGTTTTTCTCCCAGTGAATATGAATGCTTTAAAACTAAGTTTGTAAAAACAAAACAAAACAAACAAAACACCTCCTCAATCTCTGTTGGGTTAGACACCCAAAGAAAGCAACCAGAAGCTGAAATTTTGTGGACAGAACATAAAACGCCTTTTTCCTACTTCTCTGTCCTCCTCTTCTTCCTTCAGTCGTGTTCTTTTTCCTTATCATCCCTGCTTTTACTTGCCTGATCTGTTTTGTCTGGGGAGGATGCCTAATACAATGTGTGATGCTATGGGCTTAGTGAAATGCTTGTCACAGCTCAGCTAGCCTAGCCAAAGGTGCTGGTGGAAGCAAAGGTAAGTTTTCTTTTTTGACATATCTTTGGTGTCCTTCAAATCTAACACAGTCCATCATTTTGAGCATTTATTAACCATATCATTTAGATGTATAATTATATGCATCTTTCACTATGCCTTTCTAAAGGGGGTAATTTTCATATATTTTATGCATTGTAGAAATTTTGGTTCATGTGAAACATAGTTTGAAGGGAAATCAAGTTACTGTTTCATTTCCCTCTTTGAATAAATAGAAAGATGTTGAGGTAAAGCAAAGTGATTGTGATACAGATCTCACCCCCTCCCTCCCCAACCTCCACCCAAGCAAAAGTTTCCAATGGTTCCCCATACACTTTTGGAAGCAGAGCTTTGTGGCATATGGAAGGAGTTTCTACCCCCTGCGTATGAGCAAAACCATCTGGTTTAGTTGGTTTGGTCAGGTATTAGAAATACATTGACAAACACGTGTATGTCAGGGGTAACTTGTAGTCTTGCTGCTTGTATTGCTCCTGGGGGGAATAACAAATTCATGTAATATGAACAGTCTAGTTTTTAAGAAAACTGAAATAAATTAAAAATAATTAAAATCCAAAGTTCACCTTATGAAGGCGTGTGCTTTAGTAATGCTCAAATATAGATGTTTAACATACACTCTAATTTTCTGTCTTCCAAAAGAGGGAAAAATCTGATAGTATCTGAGTGTCATCTTCCTCCAAGCAATCAGCAATGCATTATCTCCTAATGTTGCTGTTTGATTTCATTATTGGTTCTGGCTTCTTAAAGAAATAAGGGTTCCGTAAGGTTACTGTAGGATAGGTCAAGAAAAACAATCTAGTCAGTGTATTTCATCCATTATATCTTATTCCGTATTCCCCATTCAACAGAGAATTAGGCCATCTTCTGTGAAGCAAAGCCTTACCTCAAAGAGATGGTGCTAAGTGAGTTTTCAATGAGGATAGCTTGTGTGAGCATTTGGGTGGTATTACCCAAGGGATTCATTAAGGGCTGTCTGTTCTACAACAGTAAACAATTAAACACTCTATTTTTACGAAGTTCTGCATCCCAGAAATCTTTTGCATCTTTATTCCAGGCATGAGTGTCATTACCTGGGAAATTCAACTGAGGAGTGTTAGGTAATTTATTAATATTCTCTACTTAGATCCAGCAGTGATAGTTTAAGCAGCCTCAAGAGAATCAAAGGATTTTTTTGTGATCAATATTTATTACTTAAACTATAAAAGAGGGAAAAATACATGTAATACATACAACTAATACGTACCCAGTTGCAGATCATAACTTTCCTAGTTATTAAAAATACAGGAAAGTTGATGGTTTTGAGACATTTCTTAAGTTCTCACTAGTTTCATATTAAATTTCAGTGGTTTCTTCTTTTTGTCTGAACCATCCTTTACTTACGTGAATAACTCTTTACCTTCATTGCTTCACTGATGCTACTTCACTGGGTTTTTGCTTGAATAGGCCAGAAAAAGTCATCCCTAGACTACATCATCAAGAACAGTTTGTATATTTCAACCTTCAGCTTGTGTCTGCATCTTGCATTACTTATCAATTCACTTTTATGCCTGGGCTGCTGATTAGGTTTGCTCCTCCTCTCTCTTTGCCTTGATTTCCTGCTGAGTGTAAACATCACTTTTCCTCTGTAGAATGAGTTGACCTTTTGACTTGATTAAGTATAAATGCCATTGACTCTCCACTTCTGGAGGCCAAGAGTTTTACAAAATCCCACTGGGACTTATTTATTTATTGTTTGAAAATGAATATCAAATACTATTCCATGTCATTTTAATGAGATAGGTGTGAATCTTTTTTTTCTACTTTAAGAATAATAAGAATTGTTGCTGTTGGAGGTATCAAATGTAACTAAATAGTAGGGCATGAGAAGCTTCAGTTTTGTGGGTTTTTTTTTGAGATGGAGTCTCGCTCTGTCGCCCAGGCTGGAGGGCAGTGGCGCAATCTCAGCTCACTGCAAGCTCTGCCTCCCTGGTTCACTCCATTCTCCTGCCCCAGCCTCCCGAGTAGCTGGGACTACAGGCACACGCCACCACGCCCGGCTAATTTTTTTGTGTTTTTATTAGAGACAGGGTTTCACTGTGTTAGCCAGGATGGTCTTGATCTCCTGCCCTCATGATCCGCCCACCTCGACCTCCCAAAGGTGGCTCCATTACAGGCATGAGCCACTGCGCCTGGCCGGGTTTTTTTTTTTTTTTTTTCACATTTTTATTCATTGGCCATCACATTCCAAAGTTTTACAGTCAAATGGACAGTTAAATATTTGTGTTTGAATCTGACCACTGTGAATATCTCAAGGATACCGTAAGAGCTGACAGACCTCCAAACATTAGCATCATTGGACTGAGAGAAAGCTTGTTTTATATCTCTATAGGTACTGTGACACCAATGAAGCAGTGTTCCCAAACTACTATGTTTGTGTTAGTCATTTTCCCCTTATCTTGTCCCCAATCATAAAAATTAAGCGATGTACAAAAATTGCCTAAAGAACAGATGCCACCTTATAGAAGATGTTTTAAATAGCCCATACTTGTAGCAGTTCTGCCTTCATTGCTAATATTCTCCACGTCTTTCTTTACTTTTTTCTTTCTTATTGAAGCATTTGCATGTAGAATAAAGAGGATAAAAACATAAAAAAAAAAGACAGATTTGTTTTTTCTGAGAACATCTGTTCTTGTTATAAAGAATCCACATGATGTGGTCCATTTTCTTTCAATGCCCTCACTGTTGGCTGTTGTGAAGGCAACTGTTACATCAATCTTAGACCTGAACTTAATAAGATAATGAAGAGTAGTATCTAATCAGTTGAAAATGTAGGGAAATTCTGTTGTAATACATACATTTTATGTAATATTGAGACAAACATGCAAAGCAAGATAAGCTGAGATTTAATCTAAAATGGTTTATTGTAGAATTACTTTATTCCTAAGATTCATTGCTCTCGTGGCATCGCTACCTAATTTTGAGTGTATTCGGTCCTTTAGGTTTCCTTAATAAATGTTCAAGATTCTTGTAAATTTGGGTTGCCCTTGAGCTTTGGGTGCATTCTGAAAATTATTAAATATAAGTTATTTGTTGTGCACATTGTAATTAAAAGAAACTTTTTCACTTTGAAAGTCTGTTTATTTTTCAAGAGGAGAATTCCTCCAAACTTGAACTACTACCATAACCCTTATAACCAGCAGAAAATAGGAATACTAATTACTCAAAATTAAAAGGCGTAGTTTGAAATTACCTGGAGATTTATATTCCCCCGTATAAAATATCTTCAGTCTTGGAGAGGAGGGAGGAGTATAGCTAGTGAATGTTACATAATAAAGCTTTCAAAATTACTTAGATAAAATATATTGACCCTAATTGATGGTTACCATAGAAACAGACTTATATAGACATTGATTATTCAAGCACTCATTAAAGCTCCTACTATGCACTTGGCCCTGTGCTCAGTATATGTTGAGGCCAAGTATATGGTTTTCCAAACTATTTCACATATATCCATAGGGATATATTAGTCACTTATATGTTGTGTCACTTTATTTCCTAGTCGTTTTCAGGAATGGGGCTTTCCACATAAAGATTGACTAATCCAAAAATATTTAGTCAGCCTCTTTCTTCATGAGCTCAGCTATCCTCCTAGAAAGAGCAAACTTGGTCTATCTTCTGCTTCTATGTAATCTTGTTTGTCTTTTAAATTTGCATTTCAGATCAATAATGATATACATCCTAAAAGAATGTGACATTTTCTTCCTTTATTAACTGGATCGTTTTAATGCCTTTGTGTCTCTCTTGCCATCTTTTGCCCCTAAGTACAATTCCTGTTACCCCTGATTCTTTATAGGGTTCACTTGAACCTTAGCTTGAGCATCTGGAGCATGGTTCTCTTGAGACAACTTGGTTTATTCCTCTATTTAGTGGCACTTTATATTAGTCATGCTTTTGTTCTGAAAAGTTTCAGTTTTGGAACTTTACATCATTTCAGTTTTTAGGTATTTGGATACTTTTGGAGGATGATGAACAATGGGAAAATTCTGGGGGCCTTCACATTCCCTTCAGGAGCATTATTTATTATGGGGTTTAAAACATGACATTATTACTATTGTAATGCTTACTATTGTAATTTCTATGGTCGTGAATCCTAGTAGGACCCTGTGTTAATGGAAATGTCAAGTTAAGGCAGTATGTGTTGCAAAGTTCTTTTCTCATCCTATTGGTGGATACTCTCTAAAAGCCAGACTGGTGTATCATGCCAAATGGCCAAATTATTCTAAAGAAAAAATATTATGGTAAATTTCCTATATCTTAAAGAAATTCATCTGTATTCTAAGACTTTGAGAGATCAATGAATGCTGACTACAGCTTCCGGTAAATGATTACTTACTGTCGTTGGCATTTGAAAACCTTATATCTAAGATAAAGGAAGGCACTATTTTTTTCATTACTGTGCCATTATGCTTTATGTTTGAATTGAGACTTTTGCATTTGGGGACTCCTACAGAGAATCCATTGGATCAGTAAAATTCGAATGGACTTTGGGTGGAATATAATTCCTTGAATGCTGCTGGGTCATGTGCACCAGTGTGGTTTTAACAACCCTGATGCATGAGCACTACTTTCAGAATTGATTCTAACTTTGGCACTTACTACCATCCTTAGGCAAAGGACCAGAGACCTTGTATGCAGGGCAGAAGCTCAATGACAACGAGTGGCACACCGTTCGGGTGGTGCGGAGAGGAAAAAGCCTTAAGTTAACCGTGGATGATGATGTGGCTGAGGGTGAGTATGACTATGGTGAAATTCATCTTTCTTTTCTCTCATAGTCCTCTCAGTCACTGAGTGATCAAACAGTGTTTTGCAAAACCTTTTGTTTTCCATAGTAGAAGTCAAAAATCATGTTTTCTGTTGACAAACTCAGGCAAGGCTAAGAAGGTGTTCCTCTGTATTTTACAATACCTTTTCATCAATGTGCGTTATGGAAATTACCTACTAATTATAACTACATATTTATGGGTCTCTCTCCTTAGGTGTAGAGTATGTGTCTGGAGAACAGATGTAGGGTTCTACAGATCCTTTTATTATTCAATCATTCAAAAATCACATGTCAATCATCCTCCCATATGCCAGTTCCTTCCATCAGTGAGTGAATCACTCTCTAGTAGAAGAGATGAGCAAACCAGAAATTCAGAACATTACAGGTAAAAGTAAGTACTAAAACAGTGCATGATACTTAGAAGGTGCTGAATAAGGTTTGGTTTAATTAATTACTTATTTAATCATTATTAATTATCTATTCTGCACCACACACCATTTTACAAGGCACTAAGAATACAGTGGTGAACAAACAAGCAAATCTTTGGCCTGGTGGAATTTACATTTAGAAGGGTGAAGAATAAATTAAGGAACCCATTCATGTGGAAAGAAACATTCAGAGCTCCACACAATCAATAAGTATTTCCTAAGAGTCTGTTCTATGTCAGCAGCATGCTAGAATTGCAGAAGATAAAACGGAAACAGATGAGATTACCTGTTTCCTCAAATAATGAACCAATTAAGCAGATCAGATAGGACTCTTGTATTTGAAAATAGGACCAAAATATATAATGAGATTCTAATTTTGATGGGTGAGAATATAATTTGTCAATCAGAAAAGAGAATTACCCATTTGGGCTGGAAAAATCAGGAGTGGTTTATAAACGTAGATCTTCAGACTGAATTTGATGGTGAATGTAATTTATGAAGGCTGAGGTACGAGAGAGAGGGTATCATCAAGTGCCATTTTACATGCTATATCTTTTTTTTCTTTTTTTTTTTTGAGATGGAGTCTTGCTGTGTCGCCCAGGCTGGAGTGCAATGGCATGATCTCGGCTCACTGCAAGCTCTGCCTCCTGGGTTCATGCCATTCTCCTGCCTCAGCCTCCCGAGTAGCTGGGACTACAGATGCCTGCCACCACGCCTGGCTAATTTTTTGTATTTTTAGTAGAGATGGGGTTTCACCGTGTTAGCCAGGATGGTCCCGATCTCCTGACCTCGTGATCCACCCGCCTTGGCCTCCCAAAGTGCTGGGATTACAGGCGTGAGCCATCGTGCCAGGCCTTACATGCTATATCTTATAAGTCTTCCCTCTCTGATATTCTTGAGTAGGACACATCTGTGAAGCAGAATTCTTATCCATATGGGGAAGAAGATTTGGGGCAGCATGGGGTATTACATGAAACACTGTTGCCATCAGATCTGGGCCCTGACATTAACTTGCAGGATGTTAGGAAAGTTAACATTCCTGGGCCTTGTCAAATGCAGTCAGTGGCTTAAGCCGTCTCGATGGTGTCTTCTGTGAATAAGACAGTCAGTAGCCCTGGGGGTCTAATACAATCATTGCCACTAAAATGTTTTATGCCTTTGGGATAGATACACTAAACCTCTTTTTCCTAATTTCCTCATTTTTAAAATTGATATTCTGTGATTTCTATGGCCTTTCCAGCATGAATATTGTGTGATTTGGGGTCTTATAATTTAATTTTATGTTCATGAGCCTGAGTTTCTATACTTCTGGAATCAGGAAATATAGTAAGATATGTACGTGCATGTACAGGTGTGTGTGTGTGGAGAAGGATAGCCTGTGGATTAAGGAAGAGCATCTAGGCACATATCCAGTGCCCAGTAGGCATTAGAAACTGTTAGCTGTGTTAAGCATATCAGCTCCTTTAATCTTCTATCATTCACTATAGCCTTTAAAGGTAAGTATTCTTAATGTCATTTAAAGGAAGCATAAAACTTTGAGAGCGTTGTATAATTAAGCTCCAAATCCATGTCAGTGTGATTCCACAAAATCATTCTGCTTGCTGTACTTCAAAGTCCATCATAAGAAAATAATTTATCTTACAATATTGGAAAAATATAATGGAATGGGTTGGAGTGAAGTAGGGAATTCGTTAGCTTATTAAAGTCTCCTAAGAAACTTACAGGAGGTAGACCACAACACTTGACCTCTCCCTCACAAAAACAAACACAAACAGAACCACCACAATAATTACCCAAAACACTTCGATTACACACAGACATAACTTAGAAGTGGGAGGTGAAGTTCTTGGTCTACATGCCTGGAACATAAATTTGCATTCTGAAATGAACATTTTAAAAGAGATGTACAAATGGTTACACTATTTAGCGCCCACAGCCAACCTGAATTAATTATTCGAGAACTGTATGAACTGTTGGTACATCTGGATCCTGCAAAGGATAAGTCACACATCTCCTGCCCACTCCTCTGGGCTTGTCTGTGAAAAGGTGATGGGATTCATAGCGGCTTCTGAAAAGCAGCCACTAGATGGCGACCTCACCCTGATCTCTCCTGACAGTGAGTTCCTTTCGTTTTCCCTGGAAAATAAATGCTCTAAAAGTATAGTCATAAAGAACTACAGAGCTGAGGGTACTATAATGTGTCTCTCTCAGTCATTATTCTTTTATGAAAGCTTTGGAATAAAGGTATTTGTAAATTGCACTTTCTTTTACCACTAATAATTAAAAAGCGGGGCCAAGTTGCGAAATGCCATTATCCAGTAATTTGATTTTTTGAAATTAATGAAGCTCTTTCATTTTCAGACGTGTTCCCCCCACCCCCCGAGCTTTACTGCTGATGGAAGAAAGCAGCCAGAAGGATAAAGAAATTTGAGAGAGGAAAAGTGCTGTTTTGCTTATGAGCTACAATCTTGGGTTGCTTTTTATAGTGATAAGGTGTTGGGAAATTTTAATTTTAGTTCACAGAAGTCGTAAAATCAGGCAATGAAACTAAAATACCCACAGTCCTCAAGTTATTAAGTAGTATCTCATTGGCTTATTTAGTAATCCCTTTAATGTTCTTTAAGGCCCCCCTAGTGTGTCCAATTTCAGCTAGTTTGTAGAAATGATGTAAAGAATAGGTCTGACTCACAAGAAATCAAAAACAAGGATAGAAATATTCTCAACCTTGTGTTTATCATTTATTGTAATGTGATTGTGTTCTTGGGAAAGTATTAAGTTCGGTTGACAGTTAATAATAATTGATTGATCTATGTTTCTATTATTAAGAATACATTACTATACCAAGCATAACTTGAGTTATACTCCTCAGAATTGGGGCCTAATGCTGCATGAACTGCCTCTTCTGCCTAGAACTTCTTGCTAGTACAAAAACTTGCCCTTGCTAGTAGAAAAATTTGATTACACTGGTTCTTGTTGACTTTTCCTGTCCTTATCTACATAGCATGTATAGCACCAAGCTGTAAAAAGTCATTTTGCAAAATTTTCCATTTAAAATTTATTTCTCATAGTAATTTTTAAAAACTTGATAACATAGGATTGAGGAATGTTCGGTCAAACAAAATGAAATGGAGTTCTTTATTGCCAGGCTTATTAGGAGACTTTAATAAGCTAATGTACATTGCAAATCATTGATAAGTATGCAGTATTTGCTAATTTTTTTTTTTTTTGGTTCCAGAAACTTTTTTTACTAAAGTATTTTATACTACACACTTACACACTTTTAAAAAATGCTGATATTATGGAGAAAGGAATGTGGGACCAGTAGAGCTAGGGAATTGTGGGCAAATTATGAAGATCCTTGACTGGTACTCTGTAAGCCTTCGTTTTCTTAACTTCTCTCCCCAAGTCTAAGGGCCGTGAAAGGTCAGTTTGCTTCCTCTCAGCGTTTCCCATTATTATTCTTTTTTGCTGAGCTCTTAGTTTTGGCCAGGAACCTCATGTGTGGAAATGGTGAGAACCCAAGCCTTGATCCCAAAGCAAAAGTCTCAAATACAAGCCCCTCCCCCAGGAGTTAGGAATACTGGCTGTGCTCAGACCCCTCTGGTAGCCACTGTGGGACATACAGAAGACACAAGAGGTGGCCTCTACTTAAAAAGAGCCCACATTCTCACACAAAAAAGAAAAACAGTAAGTGAAATGACCACAACATGATTCAGTCATTTCAGGGGAAGGGAGAGAAATGAATGCGGCATAATTAGTAATAGCGCACAGTTTAAGCCATAAGCACTCTATTAAATACTTTACATGTATTGATACGTTTAACCCTGCTAACTTCATATCCGTTTTACAGATGGGAATCTGAGGCATAGAAAAATTCAATAACTCCCCCAAGGTAACCCAGTGAAGAAGTCTTGGAGGCAGAACGCAAAGTCAGGCAGTACAGCCCTGGACTCTCCATGCTCATCCACTAGATGCTATTGCTTCATAGGAATAGGAAGCTACAGCTTGAACCTGGCCAGAACTTTCCATAAGCATATGTCCTTCATCACTCTAAGAGCTGGTTTGTAGACTGCTTGTTGACCATCAGTGAAATATGGAAGTGAATGTGTGACAAGGAGGCAAGGCAACAATGCTGCTTTAGGGAAGGTGCTGGATATATTACCCATGAATTAGATGGAGTGACATTCTGATACTGAGCCATAGGGAAGAAGTACAAACTCCTTACAACAGCTTCTACATGGAAATTTCACCAGTTAAATTCTACCTACTGCTTTTCTTGGGCAATGATGTGAGGAATAAGTCAAACCTTTTTTCCAAAGACAGTTCATTTTACTAGTAAAGATACAGGCTTTGGAATTAGCACACCTGAGTTCAATGTAGGGGTCTACCATTTACCACCTGCATGAATCTTGATCAAACTGCTTAACCTCTGCAAGCTAAATGTCCTAACCTCTAAAGCAAGAGAAAGATACTTATCTACAATTTTACTGTGATAATGACATTTCATAGTGATTATGCAGTATTTAGCACAGTGCCTGCCTTATATGGAATTTTCAGCAGTCTTGGTTTTGGCTTGTTATCTCTCTCCCCAGTTACTTCTCTTTCCCCTGAAGTTCGAAAGAAGCTGCTGTGAGGTATGAATATATTTGCCCCTTAAGTAGAAAGGAGGTTCAGTTTGCAGACAGCATTCAGAGGAGATGAGTGAAAGGTTTCCATCACTGCTATTGATTAAATGACACATAAATTAAAAAATATATATTTGGTTGGTTTGGCACAGGTTTCAAACTTTCAGCAGTCTCTCATGCTTTGTGCAGGTGCAATAATATACTTATTTTTTGAAGTCTCCATCAACAAAGGAGTAAATTCCTTTAGCACACAGTGAAGCCACTTCTTTTTCTTTCCTTTATCTTTCTTTCTTTTTTTTTTTTTTTTTTTGAGACGGACTCTTGCTTTCTCACCCAAGCTGGAGTGCAGTGGCATGATCTCAACTCACTGCAGCCTCTGCCTCCTGGGTTCAAGCAATTCTTCTGCCTCAGCCTCCCAAGTAGCTGGGACTACAGGCGCGTGCCACCACGCCAGGCTAATTTTTGTATTTTTAGTAAAGATGGGATTTCACCGTGTTAGCCAGGATGGTCTCGATCTCCTGACCTCGTGATCCACCCACCTTGACCTCCCAAGCCAATTCCTTTTCTAATTTGATCTCACATGGCCTTCTCCCCCTCCCCTCACCAACTTTTAGTTGAGGCTCCTGTGTGAGTCATCCTGAACTCCCAGTTTGTGTTCCTGGGCTAAGCTCTTAAATCCACCATTAACTTCACTTCTTGTACTTATCCACATCCATGCTCAGTCTCTCTGCTGTCTCAATAAACACTTTGTTTTTGCTGTAAAAAAATAATTTTCTAGTGAGCAGAATATCCCAACCCCTCAATCGTGGAGATCAATTCATCCAGAATTTCTCTGAAAGTTCTCAACTTGACTTTAAAATTGTTTCTTCAGATTCCTTTTGGAACCCCATCTTCACCAGAGATTCCCCATTCTCACTTCTTGGTTCTCATCTTAGATTTTTTTCTTTGTAAAATAAGAATTAGCATGACTAGCAGCATCATCATAGTTCAGTTTCTCTGTTTCTGTGGCTATTGACTATGACTCTCCCTCCCCATCATTTTCCAGCCCAGCTCCCCTTCCTGGTAGGAGTAGCTATAGCCAATTTGACAGTAGATGTTTCTTTCAGTCACTTTATTAATTTAGAGCATGCGAATTTAGGTTATGTTGCTTTGTATTTTCACAGCCAGTCTGATTTTTAACACTAAGCAATTTTATTTCCTAGTTATTTGTTAGCAGATTTATGTTGCATTTTGATTTTTATATTTAAGTTAACCAACACCTTTTTTTCTTATATTAAGAGAGTGATTTGTCACTAGTTGTCAAAACACCGCATAGAAGCTCATAACATGTAAATCTAATTTTTGTGCTTATAGGGAATATGAGAAATTTTATTTTTATTTTTTTAGAGACAGCATCTTGCTGTGTTACCTAGGCTGGAGTGTAGCCTCAAACTCCTGGGCTCCAGTGATCCTCCTACCTTAGCCTCCTGAGTAGCTAGCACTATAGGTACATACCTCTATGCCTGGCTAATATTTTTTTTAAATTTGTGGAGACTGGGTCTTGCTATATTGCCCAGGCTGGTCTTGAACTCCTAGCCTCAAGCAATCTTTCTGTCTCGGCCTCCCAAAGTGCTGGGATTACAGGCATGAGCCACTGTCTCCAGCCAATTCTTTAAATTAGGTCTGAGTTTTTTCCCAAAGAGATAAAACCAATATTGAGCACTTAAAGGTATGATCTGGTTTAGTCTCCCAGATACTGAAGTTTAAGAGACCTAAGAAAATACAATCCTCCCTTTTTTTGTCACTGAAATTCTGAGCCAATAGAGAAAATATTGCAATGAGGATGGAAGGCAAATATCATTTTAATTAGTAATAACACACATTAATAATATTGCTTACACCCACTGAACTTCAGAATTAGACAGAATTGCCCACTTGAATAGTAGTTCAGAACCGGGCAGACATCCTTTGTGGAAGCAAGGCTTGCTGCTGTAACACCCATTCTATGGATGCATGCAGTAGAATGGACATTTCTGAAGGCAGCTTGCTTCAGCAAAGAGAAACAGGAGGTGTTAGGGGCTGAGCTAAGCATACACAGCTTCTCTTTGCAGATTATCCTTAATATTTCTGATTATGTCACTTCTTCAGGAAAGTTGTTAAAGAGGAAATAAAGAGATGCTATGAGTCTTGCTAATGGAGTTTTTTCAGTGTAGAAGGTAACAACAAGAGAGGACAGGAAGAAAGAATCCCCCTCTAATGCTTGGTAGTAAAACATGGTTTGTTACGTTTTAACATGATTTTTCTATATAAATGTTGAGGAAGCCAATTTCCACTCTGGCCACATTAATGATGTTTTTCTTTATTTTGTTATTAAAATTTCCAGTCTCTTTGTATTTATTTCAAGCCCTCCTTATCCCCTCTGCCCTACTCACTCACCACTTCTAGGTAAAATAGGTAATAAAAGTTCTAAATAGTTCGTTTGTATCAGCTGAAGATATTTCCGTTGTGAATGTCAGAAGCCCAACTCAAATGCTTTAAGCATGAAAGGGAGTCTATTGCCACACAGTCTGAAAAAGCCGGGGGGTGCCTGGCTTATCCAGAGTCTCAAAGGACAGCACAAATGATTCTTTTCATTTTGTAATTGTCTTCTGGGTTGCTAGTCCTCTGATCCCTCTGATTTTCTTATAGCCTCCAGGGACTCAAAGCTTTCTTCTTACCCCTCCAGCAATCCTTGCTTGCAAAGAATGCCTCTTTCCTAAGTGTACCAGCAAGACCTCTGGAGCTGAGTGTGGCTGGGCTGGCTTGGGTTGTTGCCAGTTCTAAGGGTGGTCCCTAAATCAGCCACAAGAGCATCACTGTGAAACTTGTTAGAAATGCAGATTCTCAGGCCTCACCCCAGACTTTTGAATTCTAAACTCTGAGTGCCTAAGCCCCCCAGGTGATTCTGATACACCCTAAAGTATAATGACCGCTTTTTGAGTCTGTAGTCCAAAGTCTGTGACAGTTAGGCGGGTAAAGTACATTGAGTGGTCTAGGCTGAGTAGCTTGATTAGGGTCAACTTTATCCAGTCCAGGTGGTTGAAAGGTCAAGAGGGGTGGGTAGCTTCCTAAAGAAAAATTATGTGTTATTATAAGATAAATAACAGTTGCTGGGCAGGTAAACTCAACTGATATTCTATAATAGAATCCTTCCCACAAGTACTAAGTGGTGAGTTATTACGAGAAAAAATACTTGGTAGTGATGCCCAAGACTTGCGCATTGTGTCTTTACAAGGGTCAGAGCAACAAAGGCCTTTCTTCTTATAGTGTGTATTAGTGTCCAGTGATTCTCCTGAATGGAGAATACCAATAGTTTTATCCTTTAGCCTGGGTTACTCATGACCTCATATTTCCCCTTATATGATGAGCCTTGCTGAGCAGCTGCGTGAGAGCGTGTAATTTGGGCAAGGCTAGTCCTCAGCGCCCTGATTGAGGCCAAGTAAGGTATCTACCATATTGAATGTTTGGTTTTCTGGAACTCACCCAAGAAAACTGAATATTCTGTGTGGAAACAAGTTACACCCAAAAAATATACTTGAGGGTGCTGTGATAAATGATGGTAACTTTTCTGTTTGTACCTCATTTACAATTTTCACAGGTACAATGGTGGGAGACCATACCCGTTTGGAGTTCCACAACATTGAAACAGGAATCATGACTGAGAAACGTTACATCTCCGTTGTCCCCTCCAGCTTTATTGGCCATCTGCAGAGCCTCATGTTTAATGGCCTTCTCTACATTGACTTGTGCAAAAATGGTGACATTGATTATTGTGAGCTGAAGGCTCGTTTTGGACTGAGGAACATCATCGCTGACCCTGTCACCTTTAAGACCAAGAGCAGCTACCTGAGCCTTGCCACTCTTCAGGCTTACACCTCCATGCACCTCTTCTTCCAGTTCAAGACCACCTCACCAGATGGCTTCATTCTCTTCAATAGTGGTGATGGCAATGACTTCATTGCAGTCGAGCTTGTCAAGGGGTAAGTAGAAGGGATCGCGACTTATGTTGGACACCTTTAATCTGCTGAAGCTCTACGTAAAATATGGACATAAAGATAACTTGTCTATTCTACTCCCTACCCTCCATTCCTGACACATTCTCGCATCTTCCTTGATTAAATGGATCCATAAAATTATTAGGTCTGGAAAGGAGAGAGGCTCATGATTTAATTTAAAGGTCTTCCACTAACTCAACACTAACAGACTTTTTACTATGAAATGTAGCCCTTTAAAACTATTGAAGAAAAGCTTATTTTTGCAGAAGACAGCTATGATTTGTGTTGCATCTAATTCTTGAGTATTACCAACTACAACCACCCAATTTATACCAAAAGATGAAACATAAGTATTTTAAATCCTACCATTAGCCCATATATGCAAGTTTTTAGAAGCTGCCCTTTCCTCAAGACATTTTACTACCATGTATTAGAAAATAGTCAAAACAAAAAACCAAAACAAAAACCAAAACAGATTAATGGTTGACGATGAATTTAAAAGTCACCCCCTTATGTTTTGTAGTGTACAACCTGTGCTACTTTGACTCTGGAGAGTATTAGTAGGTAGGGTTAATGAAATGGACTCGATGAGCATGGAATTATAGTGAAGTATGATAGAATAAAATGTGACTATTCTTGTAATCTCATGTCAAGATTTAAATTATTCCTGCATTATGCCAGTTTAGCACAGGGAATTTGAAGCCCCCTATGTCAGTTACACAGATATAGCCATTAAACCACTTCAGGGATTTTCCAATTATTGTTTTTTTTTTCTTCCTAGGTATATACACTACGTTTTTGACCTCGGAAACGGTCCCAATGTGATCAAAGGCAACAGTGACCGCCCCCTGAACGACAACCAGTGGCACAATGTCGTCATCACTCGGGACAATAGTAACACTCATAGCCTGAAAGTAGACACCAAAGTGGTCACTCAGGTTATCAATGGTGCCAAAAATCTGGATTTGAAAGGTAAACCTTGTAAAGAAATTTAGTTTTTAATAGAGCTTTTCTTACAATAGATAGACTGTTTCCAGAGACAAATCACAGGTTCAGAGTGCCATGCGTTTTTGATACATCATCCATATCCTGTTTTAACAATGTTGAATTATCCTGTAATGCAATTTTTTCCATTTTTACTTAGACGACTCATCAAGAAATGGTTCATTTTCTCTGATAACCTCGGGAATGTCATGCTGTGGGGGCTGAGAGATGACAGGAAAAGTGTCAAAGTGTGGAAGGGGCCGTAATACAGAGGAAGGAATATAGGCTTTGGAATTTCAGCTGAATCATTTAATGTCTGGTGTCATCAATAAACTGTCTTAGCCTTGTTCAGCTTACATTTACTTTTCTTTGCAAAATGAGGATAATAATTGTTAGTTTCTGTATAGGTTGTGATAAGTTTTGTTGGAATGTCTGTAAAACCCTCAGCATATTATTGGTAACAAGCACATAAAAAGCACTCAATAAATGCTTTGTTGACAGTATTGTTAATCTTTACTCCATCTATGATGATTAAATTTTTGAGATGATATATATATAAAATGAATGACACATAATAAATGTTGGTTTCCTTTTTTTGCAGGGTAGAAACTCTGGTTCTTATCTCATTTATGCTGTTTTCCCCCCAGCTATCTTATCCCTTATCTGATGAATTATCTCAAGTGTATCAAACTAGTTGACATGGTCACCACATCCTTTACTCATTCTCTTTTGCTGCTTACTTTCCTTTCCAGGTGATCTCTACATGGCTGGTCTGGCCCAAGGCATGTACAGCAACCTCCCAAAGCTCGTGGCCTCTCGAGATGGCTTTCAGGGCTGTCTGGCATCAGTGGACTTGAATGGACGCCTGCCAGACCTCATCAATGATGCTCTTCATCGGAGCGGACAGATCGAGCGTGGCTGTGAAGGTACAACCTATTTTTTTCTTGTTGAGCTACAGCCTTGTTGCAAGCACCAAGCCTCTTTGCTGCCTCTGCCAGTGCCTCCTTCCTCAGTTGACCAGTCCTGTCTCATTCTCATTTGCCATGTGACATTGCATCACCATCAGTGTCCTCTTGTCACTGGTTTAGTATGTCAAGACATGTGCCACAGGCTCCAGGAATGTATGTTGGCAGATGTTTTCTGAATATCACATACTTGCCAATAAAAATAAAATAAAATAAAAAACTTCCCTGGCATTGACATCAGGCTTCTTCCAATGTATACCTTGGCTTCCAGAATGGCTGAAACAGCACTGGAGACTTTTATTTATACTTTAATACATGATGAGGGGAAAACCGGAGATTTTATGTAGGTGTCACTAATTAATAAAATGTTTATTTTGGCTGATAGTGACTGCATTATTTAATGCAAATCTAGCAGGTGATAGGAAAACGATGTCCAAATGCTGTGATGATGGAAGGGAACTAACATTTATTAACTACTTACTAGTTATCAGGCATTGCTAGGCAGTTCTTTAGTGTGATATATTGGAACATTATGGGCTTTGATATTAGAAAGACCTGGATTCAGCTCCAGGTAGTAGCTCTTGTTAGCTATGTGACATTTGGAAGGTGATGTAACTTCTCTAAGCTATATCTTTCTTACCTATAAAACAGGGCAATAAAACTTACCTTGAATGTAAGGAAATCAGAAATACACATAAAATGCCTGTTATGTAGCAGGTACTCGATAAATGATAGGATTATTATTTACAAATATTATTTTATGTCAAACATCTAATAATACTGCATGTCTACCCATGCAGCACAACCAACCATGCTCAGCCTGTTCCTGTAGATGATCCACTGTCTCTTGAGATAGTAAATGAATTTTACAGGTCTTCCTGAATCCAACAATTCTTTGCAATGTAAACAATCTAGTTTTAACCAGCAGATGGCAGAAGTGAACACATTCGGCCTTCCCTAGTAGCCTTGGGTTGGCTGAAAACGTGACTGTTACCTAACTTGAAAGGCAAAGAAGTTGCCTGACCAAGGATCTATGTAATTATTTCCTTTTTTTCTTTTTGAGCCTTTTGGTTGAGCCTTATGGTCCTGTGTTTGTGCAATATATTGTGTTTCCTTGTATCAGTTGTTAATTTACCACATCAAATCTGTTCATTCCACTTCTGTGTTCAACTTCATGTATCGCTTCTGTTCTTAAACAGCTTCCATCTGGGTTAGCTCATCATCGTAAAGCACACATTTATAAAAGCTTCCTGTCAGCTTATCAGGCTGACTTGGAGTTATGGAAATTGTTTCCCTTTGCCTAAGAGTTATTTTTGTATTTTGCACTAGTAATAGGAATGTTCATTCCTATAACCCGCTCCGTTTTTCCTTTATCCAGAAATATTTCTTAAATTCTCTTGGCCAAATATGGTGTTTGTACTATGTAGTGTGTGTGTGTGCGTGTGTGTGTGCGTGTGTGTGTGTGTGTATATAAAGGGACAGGAGGTTGGGAATCACTAAACCTTTAAAGCAGCCACTTTGCTCCTAGAAATGAACAATTTCATTCAATCAAGGATTTTTGTCTCTTTGGCTTGCTTTTAGTTCTTTTGTGTATTAAAGGGCAATCCTGGAATAGACGTAGCATTTGGAATTAAATTGAATATAGTGTTTAGAAGACTGTGGAATGGCAGTAATTCCATTTATCCTGGAATAATTAATCATATGAAGTCAAATCACAATATAAGAGCACATATTAGAAAGCATAAGATACTGGTCAAATGTTACATAATTTTTATCATGCCATCAGTTCTTCAGATTTAAAAGTTAACAGGAATCATCCATTTAACTCTATGTCAATATTTTCCAATAGATATATGTAACACATGCAATTATAAATTTCCTAGTAGCTACATTTTAAAAAGGTATAAAGTAACAGGTCGAATTTATTGTAATTTTGTATTTTATTCAATTTAACTAAATATACCCAAAATATTATTTCAGAATGTAATAGAGATAAAATTATCAATATTTTACACTTTTTTTCATATTAAGCCTCTAAACTTGAGTATGTATTTTATACTTGCAGCACACCTCAACCCAGGGGCTACATGCATTTAAAGTGCTCAATACACATGTCAATGGCTACTGTATTGGTAGTACAGGTATACAAAATACAAAAATTAAGGTGTAAATAAATAAAGCTTTAGTATTGGATTAAGAGGAGGTCTAAGCTTTATTAAAGGGTACTAAAATGTATAATATAAAGGGAGAATGACCTCACTTAAGAGAGTTTTAAGAGAAGCAGTAAGAGCATCAGCAAAAAGAAATTATATAACAAGTTGGGGAAAATGTCCCTATCCCTATCTACGGCTCTATGTGCAGTTTGGCATTACTCATCACATGCATTACAGAGAGCTCCGACCTTCCTCTGAGTATGGTTGATTGTTCAAAGCTGGATATTGTGGCTTGATGGCTCCACCATCTGAATCTATGGTGAGTCCCATGAGCCTAATAGCACTGCACTCTATTGCCATGGAGATAATTACAACGGTTACCCACTGAGCATTATGCCTACCCCGCTGGGTGGGATAAAGTGGAGGGTGAGTGCTGAGGGAAGAAAGTCCTTGTTGATTGTACACAAATGACTTGGATAATTAGCCTAAGTGGCCAGGAAAAATGGCCCGAAGTGGGTTAAGGCATAAATTACTGTCATTGGAAGTTTGTACCACTGTGAATAAGCCCTTGCAAGAGATCACAGGAGCATTTTAGGGTTCTGTGTAAGATGGTGGGGAGGTAAAGGGAGAGCACAAAAGATTGGAGACACTGCAAAAAGGCATCATTTTTATTCTGAATCTCTCGTGTAGAGCATGAGACCCCCAAGAAGGCCTTTGAGCATTAGGTAGTATGAGGACCACGGGAAACAGAACACATTTCTTAATTTATCATTTCTTTTATATAGAATAGTAAACAAGCAGGGGATGAGGTTTTATAACTAAGAACTAAGACCAGAATCTCTTCAAGATATGTTTTATTCTAGCAAATCTAGAATACACAGATAAACATACATACACACACACACACACACACACACACACATACACACAGATAGATAAATATCTGTATCTATCTACATTTAATGTATGTTTCCATCAAAGTCATTGACAATGACACTTTAAGATCCCTAGGTAGTAAATGTGTTACCTTCCCTGTTATATCAGACCCATGACAGCAGGTAAAATAAAAGGCAAAAGAGTCCAAAATTATTTTTGTTTATTTTATTGATTGAGTGAGTGAGTGAGTGAGACGGAGTTTTGCTCTTGTTGCCCAGGCTGGAGTGCAGTGGCGTGATCTCGGCTCACTGCAACCTCCATCTCCCAGCTTCAAGCAATTCTCCTGCCTCAGCCTCCCGAGTAGCTGGGATTACAGGTGCCCACCACCATACCTAGCTAATTTTTGTATTTTTAGTAGAGATGGGGTTTTACCATGTTGGCCAGGCTGGTCTCGAACCCTTGACCTCAGGTGATCCACCTGCCTCGGCCTCCCAAAATGCTAGCAAAATTATTTAAAAACATGCTAATTTACTACTCTTCAGCTCTCAAGTATGAGTAGCAAAAAAGAAAAAAAATCTTGAAACTAGTATTTGATTTTATGTCTCTGATAGATGCAAAGTGTATAATTTAGATATTAAGTGCAATTTCTGGGCAACTCCTAGTCAACATTTAGTTGTAACTTGATACCTCTCAATTTAAGCTAGGGTTTTTAAAAAAATCATACCTGATTTAATACGTGGCTGGTAAATGTATCTTCCTATATTGAGGCCAGCTTTGCTGCAGAGGCCAAGGCATGATCAGCTAGAAATGTGGTTTCACAATTGCAGATGATAAACATCTGAAAGAAATACACGTGCTTTGTTTTGAAACTGGCATGAAAAAATAAAAATGACATTAGTCTGGTGCCCTTTTGCCTGCAGCTATTTGGGTTTGGATATATTTTTAAAATTAAATAAATTGAGCTTTTTGGTGTTCCCAAATCACCGTGATCCAAATGTCTAATTCTAGTGCCAAATTCCTGGGTGGCATTTGCAAGAGGGCACAAGGGGTACACTCAAGTGACTCTTTCATGCTCAGCTCCTAATGTTTAGAATTATTTCTGTGGGCTCCATCTGATTGCACACACGTGTCTTTCAGTCTGACTGTGCACTCCCCGAGGTTGGCTGTGTGGATGTGAGAAAGCTCTTGTTGCCCGTTGCCTGTGCTTTGTCAAGTCTGATGCGCCCCTGCCCTGCTCTGCTGACTTGGCTCTGAGGAGTCCGGCTCTGTCCCTGGTCTGTGCGTCCCCCTCTGCCCTACTCCCCAACCCCGTCTTTGCTGTCTCTGGTGAACCTGTAGAGCATTTCAATTGTCTGTCTGAGTGATGGTTATGCAGATTGCGTTTTCATTTCTGTAATGTTATCCTGGTTTATTCTACCTCTTACTAACCTCTGGTTATTGTTTTCGCTTTTTCTGTTCTTTTGCTAACAAAGTTGCGTTGACCAAAGCTGACCTGCAAGGTAGAGAAGGTTCTTGTTCCCATTACCACTTTGGACTGAAAGATGCCCTGTGTAACCCTTGGTATCTTTTCTTTAGAGATCTTCAAGCTGTCACACCTCTTGGACAGCAGCAATTGTGGGGAGGTGGCTGAACCCTGTGTTCTTCTGAAAGGGTGACAGATAACCCAGATCAATGCATGAAAAATAGCTATCAAGAGGAGACCTCATGGGGGAAGAAACATGATTCCATTTTGGGGGATACCAAAGAGGTTTGACAGCATCCCATACCGTGACTATACATAAACACATTAATTTACTCTGGAAATGATGAATACCTCTCCAAGTAGTTGCCATGGAGGGGTTGGCTCCTCTTAATTTATTCACCATAGATAGAAAAAAGAACTCGGAAGGAAAAAAAAAGGCCAAGGCCAGCCCTTAAGTTATTATTTTCTGGGTCAGGGAGGTCATTTCCTGGAGCAGGACATTTAAGTACTTGGGCTTTATGAAAGAGAATGTCATTTTCTCTTAACTAGTTTTAAAGTTTTAAATATTTCTGGGCATTTGGGAGACATTAATGTCATTAAAATGTTTCAGAGATTTATATTTTCTATTGGGGATTTTGGTTGAGCACTTTAATTTCCTGTTTTGTGATCTCAGGTAAAAAATACTCTTGAGGAAGAAGATGAACTGTCATTTTAATCCTGAATACCCTATAAAATACCACATGTGAGATGTTAGTGAGTATCTATTGCAGAAACTACTTCATCCACTATTCAAAGACGCATCTTACAAAGTCAGTAATGGCCCACTGATCCTATGGTGCCAGGCTGCTATGACTCAGAATAACAAGGTAGGAACAAGCATTTTAGGTGTCTTTTGGCTGATTGTCAAGCAGGAGACTGAGCCTCATGACCTCTGCTGAGTTTGCAGTCAGTCCAAATTGTTAGAAGTGGTTAAGGCAAAGGTAACATTCAAAAAATTACTTTTCATCTAAAAAGATCATTGACTTTGCTGTGACTTACTTCTTATATGCCACGTAGCTAACCAGTACAAGCGCCTATCTCTCCAGAATACATCCACCAATAAAGACTCTCTCACTATTTTACCATAACTTTGTTTTTCTTTATCGCCTCTTAGCAGATTCACATATATTTTAATATATATTTAAATTAAATAAAAGAATATACACTAGTTAGGACTTAAAGTCAGAGGAAGCTTTACAATAGCTTTCAGTTTCAAAGTATAGAGGGCCCTTGTGGCAATACTGTTGTTTTAGACATTATGTTTAATTGTCAAGAAAGATCCACTATATATTTCTCTGTAAATGGAAGAGAGAGAGAAGGGGGCAGGATTCAATCTGAATGCAAGACAATCCAAGGAGATTGAAGCTCCTTAGGACTGGATTTAGCGGATTAAACTAGACAACTACATCTCTTCCCTGACTTTACTATTACGCAGGGTAAGAACTATATGGATTTTGAATTCCCAGAGCTTAGCATATTCTCTCACCTAGAGAATCCAGACATGGCAAAATAATCTGGAAGTTCTCATCCAAAGGAATGATGGTTTGTAGGGAGAAGTGAGTGATTGATTTCTATGCCTAAAGTAAATTGTTTACCAATGCGTAGATACAGATTTAGGGACATAGTGGTTTGGAATATCTTGATGTTTCCTTTTATGCAAGCTGTCTAGGCATCAATATGGTTTTAACATTATTACTCCATTGGCATGAACTTTCCTCCATTCTTGTAATGACTTGACAGTCTCTTTGTTTGTGGCAGGAGCTGCTATTCTTTTCGATTATTTGGGGCCATCTTACTCTTTCCCTGTTTTATAGGAAAAGCTTTTAGTTTTTTGTTTCCTAACACTGGGGTGTGGACTATTACTCACAAGCTGGCTTTTTCAGCTACAACCTGTGAGTATAGATAGTACTAATTACCATGAAGTATGAAGGGTAGTGAAGACATATGACAAGGAAATGAGGCA
This sequence comes from Pongo pygmaeus, assembly GCF_028885625.2. Taxonomy (NCBI): domain Eukaryota; kingdom Metazoa; phylum Chordata; class Mammalia; order Primates; family Hominidae; genus Pongo; species Pongo pygmaeus. Next base: position 77,938,724 of record NC_072388.2, read on the forward strand.
GTCGGAAGCCTAGACAAAAATGTATTCAGAAGGAAATATAACAATGAGGTGTAAGAAGTGACGTAATGAGCCTAGATGAGTCAACAGCTTAAGTCCTCTTGTTATTGTGTGGTTGGGGTAGTATTTTATTTTTTATTTAAAAATGTTTAACTTCTCCAGTTAATATGTTGTTGAATTTAACAGGAAGTTAATGTCAGCTATGCCTGTGTATCAGGGACTAGGTACTAGGGATGCTAGGATACTGCAGATGAGATGCAGTCTCTGACTTCAAAGAATTCCACAGATGATCAGCCGATAATTACAATGCAAAGTGAAAACTCCTATCCTAGAGATATGCGTCCTGCCATGTGAGCATGAAGGAACACACGGGATCGTGTAGGGTCATGGTGGTCATGGGGAGTGCTCAGAGGATATCTTCTCAGACAGAGTTTGAGCTGAGTCTGAAGGACAAGTGGGTTTTAGATGGATGAACGATGGAAGCACATTCGAGAGCTTGGCTTAATTGGGAACCTACAAGAAGCCCAATGTGGTTGAAATTATACGTGTGTGGGGATATGATAGCACATGAAATGGGAGTGGTAGGATAGAGACAGGTAATGACAGACTTTTCCTGTAAGGAGTTGGACTTTGTCCCAAGGATGCTGTAAGGAGGACAGAGATTTGGGTTAGATTTTCATTTTATTAAGATCACTCTGACACTAGAATGGAGAAAGGATGATGCAGACAGAAACTAGAAACAGAGAGCAGAGTCAGGAGTGAAGCAGCATATTCCAAGACAGAGGGAAGAGACATGCCCCCAGTGCCTGTTACTTTACTCGGTCAAGGAGGTAAACAAGTTTCCCTTTCGCATGAAACCTCAAAGAGTTAGAAAGAAAGTGAACTCTTTCTCCTGTTTGCTGCACACCCCCTCTCCACTGCTACACTGTTGTTCTGGTTAGTAGCACATGTATTTTCACATTATGACAAAAGATATCAAGGAAGAAGTTTACCGACTTGCCTGGTTTCAGGCCAGAATCTACATCTCTCTAGGTCAACAGAGGAGATAGGAGCTCTCCACGGTACTCCTGTGATCCACAGGAGGGAGGTTGCCTTGCTGAGCAGTGCAGTCTTTGTATCAGTGTACCTCGGACAGAATGACAGTTTCTACAGAACATTCAGAAGTAACTTTCTAATTCCTTTTTGTTTTTAAGAAGGGTATTAGTGGAAAGGAAGAGATTTCCTAAAAGCCTATTCATGGAAGAAAGGAGCTGCAGAACTATAAAAGAAATATTAAGATTGACCTGTTTGGTGTGAGGCAGATGACATAAACTATGAGAAATAAAAGAATAACTCTTTTTTGTATTAGGTGATTAATTAGAATCTTCCTATTCCATCTTTAATTATAACTTCTCTCAGCAGGTTTTATTTCTGATGTTTAATGACTTTTTTTTCTAGAAATGTAAGGTGTCCCTCTGCCCAGATGGTGAGCAGGTGGTCAGGGGATCCAGGATCCATTGGATCTGGGTGCTAAGTGCTGGCTATTTTGAGAAAGTCAATCAATGTATTGGGTTCAGATGCCTTGGAAATGTCAAGATTCTTTAAAGGCATTTTAGAACAGAGTTAGAATTAGTCAAACACCTTTAGTTAGGTAAAGGAAATTTTAATTCCCCAACTGTCCTTACTATGATGAATATTGTCCTCCACCTCATTTTCTCTGAAACTGAAGATTGTATCACATTCTCCATTGTATTTTTTGTCATAAAATATAGTACTTAACCTACTATAAGTTCTTCAAAATGATTTCTATTGTGGAAAATAATAAGAGAGACATAAATTACAGTGAACTTCCCATTATTGTTCTTGTGTCCTTTTCCTCCACATTATACGAGAGAGGCGTACAACTGTGTCATGTGGCACACTACCATAATGCATCTTGTTACTGGACTCCTCATCAACTGTACACCCAACTTAAGTGGGAGGAAGAAACCTGATTATTGTCCTTTCCAGCAGAATTGCTGATGATCTTTATTGAGAGTCTCCTTGATGAAGGCATACACTAAGGACTTGGCAGGTGGTATCTCCATTGTGACTACAACCTTAGCTGATAGATACTGTTATCTGTTTCATAGGTGACTTTACAGGTCTTGCATATGTTCTTTCATTTAATCCTCACACCATATGATGCAGTAGAAATACATATCTCCCTTATACAGATGGGGGCACTGAGGTTTAGAGTTTAATATCACCAGCCCAAGGTCACATTACTAGTAAGTGATTAAACTGGATTTTAAAGCCCATGACCTTTTGCCTATTATGCCATATGGTGTGAGTCTGGATTTGCTTATTTCCAAAGCAGAAAGAGTACATAGATGACCAGAGAGTATCTGAGAGTGTCCTCCATGCTGACTTTATGGTAGATGGTTTTCATATCAACACCATTTCGAAAAGTTCTAGATAATATTTGCACAATGTTAGAGCAAAGTATTTTAAATTACCTTTTTTTTGTTGTTGAGACTGGGCTTTGAAACTCCTTCTCTCTCTCTTTTAAAGTATATTCCACTGCCCTAGCAGACCCCTACATCAGTGCCTAGAAAACAAGGAAAAGCAGACAGACTCCTCAGTTTACATTTTCTAAAGAATCATTGACTTATGAGGGATTGTGTATCACTTTGAAAAGAGTTATTTGACCTTTGTGACCCAGGCATCCCCTGAAAATAGGGTGGGTTGAAGAAGAAGGCTTCATGCTACCAGCCATCCTCTCACTCTTACAAATACCCTACCTGCAGCAAGTATTAACTCCCACCTCTGTACTGTCATGGAAGTGTGCTGTGGGTAAATCACTTTACTCTTAAGCTGTAATTATTCTTTTTAGATCATTGACCATCAAGAGCAGTGCTGTGCTAGAGCTGGCACTGGCACAGGAATTTCTAGGAATTTTGTAAGCCAGTTTTCATGAGGCAACATGTTATGGCTTGAAATTTGCTATGAGGGGATTACTAATAAAACCAACACATGTTACAAATCAGTTTTATTTTCCTTTTCCTGGGGTGCTGGTTGTTAAACATTTAGTAGTGATATGTCACCAATAAAAGGCCACTGGGGATAAAGACACCATGAAGCCATCTCAGTCAACCAATTCCCATCCATGGCCATAACCGATTTTATACCCAACGTATTATGAGAGGGTTGAAGTGGTTGAAGAGAATAAGGGTGTTAGTGAAATGGCTCCAAATGTTAGATTTTATTGTTTGTCTTTTTCACTGATTACTCTAATCATGTGACCTTTTTAAAACCTTTGTTTGAGAAAAGGAAGCCATAAGCGTCTGAACATGCTTGAGAAGAGTGGTTTTGATGCCTTGCTTAGCTTTGGTAAGGCATAGGTCCTGACTTCAAGACAAAAAGCATAATCTTGGAAATACAGCCACCCTTAGGTCTCTCTGACAATGAAATTTTATAATAAGATTTAGGACCCTATTCTCTGGCATTGCCTTATGTTCTATAAAATGGGACCTAGAGTATTCGCGTCTCAGTGGATTCACTTGACATTTTTAAGGGATCATTGCTTTCTTATTTTAAAGCTAAATCTAAGTGAATTTGGTTTCCTCCAGTTAAAATGAATAGATCTTATGTTGTCTGTAAATGACTCTCTTCAGAAAAGCCAAGGGGACTCAACACTGTAAATTTAGAAATACTCTGAAAGCTATGGAAGTTGCTTTGCTGAAGGGTCCAAGACATGTATTCAGCTAAGTAAATAGGCTATCCTTATTATCAGGAATACCCTCTGTATTAGTTAGGGTTCTCCAGAGAGCTATCATATATATCATATATAGGATATATACATCTTATATAAAATATATTATATAAAAAATATATATATTTATTTATATATGTGTGTATATATATGTATGTGTGTATATATATATATATATATATGAATTGGCTCACATGATTATGAAGGCCAAGAAACTCTGCAGTCCGCTTTCTGTATGCTGGAGAATAAAACAGTTGGATTCTAAAGTCCTGGGAATGGGGGTGGCAGGGGCAGAAGTGGCATGGTAGTGTAAGTTCTGCTCTGATTCGAAAAGCCCAAGAACCAGGAGCACCAGTGTCCAATGTCTGAGGGCTAGAGAATATGGCTATCTCGCCTCAAGCAAAGAAAGTGAATTCCTCCTTCCTCTGCCTTTTTCTTCTATTCAGAATAGGACCACAACAGATTGGATGATGCCTACTCACATTGGAGACCATCTGCTTTATTCTCTTCACCATTTAAAATGCTACTCTCATTTGTAAATACCCTCAAAGACATACCTGGAAATAATATTTCATTATTATTATATATAATGACCAGGTATCTGGGCATCCCTTACCTCAGTCATTTTGACACATAAAATTAACCATCACATTCTCCTGAAGCCTCTCAACTCTTTAATTTTTATATTTTAGCAGTAGAGACTATAGATTGCTCAGGTAGGCAGTAAGAGTCTTTCATAGTTCATTCCCATTTTCAAAAATTTCCCTGTAGGGTTTCTATAGACTTATTTATATGAGACTTATATAAATACACACACATATACATAAATCTATGTATATTCATCTTTTTTCTGTACTTTTTTCCTTCCACCCAACTACTGTTTACTCATTTTTTTCCTATAAAACAATGTAAATTTTAAAATGTGAAAGTAGAAAGATTAGGCACTTACCAGGGGTAGAAAATTAAACTGAAGGTGGAAGATCTCTTTAGACAGTTCATGGCATGTATTATTCTGTTCTCATGCTGCTAATAAAAATATACCCAAGACTGAGTAATTTATAAAGAAAAAGAGACTTAATGTACTCATAGTTCCATGTGGCTGGGCAGGCCTCACAATCATGGCAGAAGGCAAACGAGGAGCAAAGTCACGTCTTACATGGCGGCAGGCAAGAGAGAACTTGTGTATGGGAACTCCTCTTTATAAACCCATCAGATCTCATGAGACTTATTCACTATCATGAGAACAGCATGGGAAAGACCTACCCCCATGATTCAGTTACCTCCCACTGGGTTCCCTCCACAACACATGGGAATTAAAGGAGCTACAATTCAAGATGAGATTTGGGTGGGGACACAGCCAACAATATCAGCAACTCTTATAATGCTCCTTCCCATGGAAGCTGTGGTTTGTTGGGACAGGCAAACCCTTTGGTTAACATGGAGTTCTACTATGGTAACTTCACATTTAGGTTATACCAATAGAGTCTAAGCCCTTTGACTTAAGCCCTTCACTCCTTGTGATTAAAGTTAGTGGATGTTGATAGATCAGCCTCACCTGGTCCCCACTCCTGGGTCACCAGCCTTGGCCCTCTAAAGGAATGGACATTGAGAAGACAAACTTGATATGGCCTCCAGGCCTGTCACTTCTCCTTTTCCCCCTTACCCTCTGCCTACTGCACCCTACATTTCTCCACCCACTTCTTGTCTGGCTAGAACTAGCTGGTGCTGCTTTAGCACTATTTATGAATTTCAAATTGGGGTGTTTGAGACATAGGTTTGGTTAAATCTTATTTGGGCAATAACAGAGGAAAAGTGCATTCTGATACTAGTGTTGTGAGCTTTAGGAAGAAAGTCTATTTCAAGGACCTACAAACAATAAAAGATACTCTATCAACTTTTGATTTTCTAGGCCATGAAGAAGAATTGACTAAATCAGTGTACACGTGCTGTAAGGGTGGATTTGAGCAGTAACAGGCATAAAATGGTTGTATCAGACAATTCTTAATGAGAAGAACAATCCAACAATCAAGAAAAATGATAGGAAATTTTGGCAGCCATCAGAATTATCTGATAAATAAAATGATAAGGGAATGAGATGCAATTTCATGTTTTCCAGCAAACTAAAAGCAAAACTGGAAATTAGAAACCAAAGTACTAACACCATTGACATCTTATTTAGTCTTTCCAGACACATTTCTGTTGTCTTGTCACTTTCTGTAGTATACAAAGCAAGTCACCATCTTTTCTCAAAGGGATATGTGACTATTTTAGTGAGAGTTATTCACATATCAAGAGCAAAAATAATTTATACCATTCCTATACAGGAACTTCCTAAGGCCTTTGGATGTTTTAAGATATTAATAATTAATAATGACAATGATAAAGACTTCATAAATATGTAATTAAACAGATTTGTGCTATCTTAGAATGTCTGGAATTTTATGTTGGTTTGGAAGAGTGTTTCATGAAAAATTATGATTGTTAAGTCCCTAGAATTGTCTGCCATGCTTATAAACATAACATTTGATACAGATTTCTGTTCATAAAATTGGACAAAACTAGATCTTCCTGTTTAACTGAATTGAAATAGTATTTGACAGTTTTCCTTGTAAAAAACAAAAACAAAAACAAATCCCTACATCAAGATGTCATCTTTTCCCAGTTATAGGTCAGAAATACCTTAAGTTACTCTTATTAATCCAATGACACCACACATGCACATTCCTCACTCTGGCTTACACACATCTGTGAGAGGTTAGGTGAGTGGGCTGCACAATTAGCAAGCTTGGGTTTGAGACCTCATCCTCTCACTTGCCACCTATGGATTTTGGGGAAAATTATGTAACTTTTCTGTGCCTCAGTTTACTTTTCTGAAATCTTTGCCTTTTGATTCAATCAACATTTTAAAAATTACTTAAATGTGAAATTATGGAGATCTCCTATGAGAAAATAATTTGTTTCTCTGATTCTTTACTACTTTTAATTATATTTGCTTCATCATGTGCTTATGAAGATTAATAGAATTAATATCTTAAAAGCATTTAGTATAGTGTCTGGCTCATAATAAGCGCTAGGTAAGCTGTGTCCATTGTTATATCCTGTTTCTGATTTGTACAAGATTATTTTATATCAATAGATGTTTAGTGGGAAGCACTGTTGAAGCTTTTGGGTTTTTTCCCCCAAGACATGTTTTTCTAATTTCTTTGACACACTGCTATGTGAAATGCATACATTAAATACATTGACATAAAATAGGCTCTGTTTAGGAAAGGATGTACTTAAACAGGTTGAAGTAAGAATAGGAGCTTACAAAATGATCGTCTAGAGATTGTTCTAGAGTCTAGCCCAGACTGTCATTCATTCAATAGTTATTACATACTGTACCTGGGCTTGGGAATACCAAAGAGTTCTTGTCAGCATCTGGAGAGACTGAAATCAAAGGACACACGGCCAATTAAATACCACCATCCCACCCACCCTAAGAAAAAAATGTAAATAAAAACAGTTTCAAGTAAGAGATTACTTATGTGAGCTCTTATTGGTAAATTCTAGGGATAAATTTTTACAAGAACCATTTTGCTTTAAATTCTAAATGAATGGCTTAATTTCCTTATTTTTTCTTTGTTATTTAGTTCTTTCTTTTATTCAATAATGTTTTGAATATTTTGAATAGAACCCTCACACTATACCAAATACAATATCAGAAATTAGAGATGTAAAGGTGACCAAGACAGACAAGGCTTCTGCCCTTGAGAGGCTTATGGTCCAGTAGGATTTGAAAGACAGTGAGGAACTTAATAGTACTGACAAAAAACAGATGCACTGACCAGTGGAACAGCATAGAGACCCCCAAAATAAACTTATGCATTATGGTTAACTGATTTTTTTTTAACAAAGGTGCCACAAGTATACAATGGAGAAAGGATGGTCTCTTCAATAAATGATATTGGACAAAATGGATATTTACATGCAGAAAAATAAAATTGTACCCTTTTCATACCATATACAAACATCATCTCAAAATATATTAAAGATTCAAATGTTAGACCTGAAACTATAAAACTACTAGAAGAAAATGTACAGGAAGTGCTCCATTGCATTGTTTCTGGGCAAGGATTTCTTGGATGTGACTTCAAAAGCACAGGCAGCATAAACAAATGAGATTGCATGAAACTGAAAAGCTTCTGCACATCAAGAAAACAATTAATAGAGTGAAGAAGTAACCCATAGATTGGGAGAAAATATTTGTAAAGTATATGTCTGATAAGGCACTATTATCCAAAATATATAAGAAACACAAACAACTCAAAATAAGAAAACAAATACCCCAATCAAAAAATGAGCAAAGAATCTAACTAGACACTTCTTAAAAGAAGATATGCAAATGGCCAACATATATATGAAAAAATGCTCAACATCACTCATCTTTGGGAAAACGCAAACTAAAACCATGATGAGATATCACCTTGCACCTATTAGAATAGCTACTATCAAAAAGACAAAAAAAAAAAAAAAGTATTGGCAAAGGCTTGGAGAAAAGGGAACACTTGTGCATTTTTGGTGGGAATGTAAATTAATATAACCATTATGGAAAACAGAATGGAGGTTCCTCAGAAAACTAAAAATAGAATTACCATATGATTCAGCAATCCTGCTTCTGGGTTTCAATCCAAAATAATTGAAGGCAGTATACCAAAGAGATATCTGCACTCCCATGTTCATTGCAGCATTAATCACAATAGCTAAGAATTAGAAGAAACCTGGGTGTTCAGCCTCAGATGAATGGTTAAAGAAAACATGGTATATGTACACGATGCAATACATTTGCTCATTTTCTGATTGGGGTATTTGTTTTCTTACTATTGAGTTGTTTGAGTTTCTTATGTATTTTAGATAATAGTCCCTTAACAGATTGTTTTATTCAGCCTTAAAAAAAAGTGGGAAGGCCAGGTGTGGTGGCTCATGCCTGTAATCCCAGCACTTTGGGAGGCCGAGGCAGGTGGATCACGAGGTCAGGAGATTGAGACCATCCTGGCCTACATGGTGAAACCCCATCTCTACTAAAAATACAAAAATTAGCCAGGCATGGTGGTGTGTGCCTATAGTCCCAGCTACTTGGGAGGTTGAGGCAGGAGAATTGAACCCAGGAGGCAGAGGTTGCAGTGAGCTGAGATCGTGCCACTGCACTCCAGCTTGGCAACAGAGAAAGATTCTATCTAAAAAAAAAAAAAATAAAAAAAATAAAAAGCGGGAAATTCTCTTATTTGCAACAACATGGATGAACCTGGAGGATATTATGCCAAGTGAAATAAGCCAGGCACAGAAAGACAGATACCACATGATCTCACTTATATGTGGATTCTAAGAAATTTGAACTCATAGAAATAGAGAATAGAAGAGTGGCTATAGGAGGCTGGGGGAGGGGATGGATGGAAAAATAAGAGATGTTGATCAATGGGTACAAAGTTTCAATTAGACAAGAGGAATAGGCTTTGGTAATCTATTGCATAGAATGGTGACTACAGCAAATAATAGTGTATTTTAAATTTCAAAATCATTAGAAGAATAGATGTTAAATGTTTTTACCACAAAAAAGTGCTAAGTATGTGAGGTGATTGATTTGTTAATTAGTCTGATTTACCATTCCGTGTTGTAAGCATATATTAAAACATAACATTGTATCCCACAAATATAAACAACTATTATCTTTCAATTAAAAAGAAATTAATTTAATTACAATCCACGTAATTGTTATTAGTTAAGTAAATAGGAAGACATGATGAAGAGTAAATGTTCTGCTAATGGGGGCTTCCTTAAGTAGGATAGTTTGGAGAAAGCTCATTTTGAGCTGAAACTCAAAGAATAAAAATGAAACAGTCATTTGAATCTGGAGAAAGCACAATGAAGGCCATGGGTCCAGCAGGAAGCACAAAGGAACTTGAAGATAGGAGTGGGCATGAAGTGTTAAGGCAGTGGTCCAGGAATATGAGCAGGCGTCTGAACCACCTGGAGGGCTTGTTACAACTCAGATTCCTCAATTCCGCCCCCAGTCAGTAGGTCTGGGTACAGCCTTAAAGTGTTTTTCTCATAAGCTTCCAGGAGATGCAGATTCTGCTGGTTTAGGAGCAACACTCTGGGAATCATTATGTTAGGAACTAAAACAGGAGAGGGCTGTAGCACTGTGAGCTAGGGACATATGGTAAGAAATGAGACTGAAGAAGGAGGCAGGGGCTCTTAGGAGCTCAATCTTGAAAGGAGGTTCAAGGTTAGTTCCAGATTGTTGAGAAGTTGAAAGTTCTATTAAGTCCTTAGTTGTTCTTGGATGCTTACAATGTAGTCAGTCTTCCGGTACTAACTGATTCTACATGGCCTTTGCCCCTTAATGCCAGTGAAGCAAATTCAGTGGAATTGATAAATAACCTATAATCCCCGCCCTGTATTTGGTCCCTGATGAACTTTTGACAAAAGGAAAAGATTGCTCACTTTGCAGAGTGCGGACATGCTCCTACACTCAGGTTTTGGAAGCATGATATAGCAAATCAGGGGTGGTTACGATTCAGATCACCCCAACATTTACTGAAACACTTTCTGCATCTGCACAATAGACTTAGTGCCACAAGGACCTAACCAGAGAATATTACCTGATTTCTAATAACAAGCAGCTTTCAAACTTTTGATGATAAAATGGTAAAAACATGAAGCAATTAGAGGATTATATGAGGAGAAGACAGTGCAATGTGTAATAAAGTGCTAAACTGAATATGATATGCAAAAATTAATGATGCAGATAATAATTGCTATGGCCACAGCAAAGCGGGAGAATTATTGTTTGAAGTTATTGACTAATGTTTCATTTGAAGAAGGCATTCAGGCTGGTCCTTAGAAAATGGTTAAAATACGGCAGTTAGAGGGAAGGCGAAAGACGTGGAAAAGGGTTCGTCTTTAGATTCAATCAACATTCAAAGAATTATTGTGTTTTCCCAGAGTTTTTGCTGTTTTACTGCCTTTTACAGTAAAACCTTCCATAAACCTTCCATGTGTTTCTGATTATTGAGTACAATTGAATTACTAGCCAATTGTATGGTGAGAGCTGTTTGGCCAGGGAGCCCCTGTGGACTTCTCAGAAGCTTTTATCCTTTGAAAGAAGCTGTCCTGATTTACCATTGTTAATGAAACTTGTATAACACAATGCTCAAGTTTAAGACCCACTGAGAACATGACCACATACGTCCTTTCATCTCTACATGGGGGAACCACATGGCCAATAGAAGCTGCAGAAAGCCAGCAGCAGTACTGTAACCCCAGTGTTAGTAATTGTTTTGAACTTTCTTATGTCATATCCTTATAGCATTGTCTTATGAGTGATGGCCTGTCCTGCTTCCACCCTTCATGAATAAATACAAAATGCCTTGCCACCCAGAAGACGAACCCTTTGTAGTCGTGCATCTCTTTTGAACATGCATCTTTAGGACCCTGTGTTCTTTCATTTCAATATTCTTGCTTTTGTGAGGCTTACGTTAGAAACTGTAAAATACGCTGTTATTGCAATGGTTATATGTTTTACCCTGTCAAGTGCTTTTATGCATTAGTTCCTGACTAATACATTTAGTGAGTCAAAGGGCTCATCTCCTTTGCTGAGATTCTCTGGGAAATTCATGGAGTTATACTGAATATTAAGATATTTCCTGTGAGCTCAGATAATCCTAAAGGTATAGATTTATCTGTAATCCCGAAGTTAAGGCAGAAAATATCAGTAAAAGAGAGAGAATGGTTGAAGAGAAGTGCCAGGCGGACCGAAAGAGTTTAATGGCAATCTGTAAGACAGAGATCATCAAAAAAATTTTAATGCCCCCACATATCAGTAAAAGATTTTGAGAATGCCTTCAAAATAGGTAAACTTACTTGTAAGTTATATACATGTACTATTATTCTTATATATTAGCATATGAAAGACACACAGAAATAGAAAAAATTTAGAATTAATTAAAAGAAACTCAATTTCTAATATTTTCTTTCTATAGCACAAATGATTCTCTTTTGCATACTCCAGTGCATGCACACTCCATTTAAGAGAATCCATTTTTAGCTGGGCGCAGTAGTTCACACCTGTAATCCCAGCACTTTGGGAGGCCGAGGCAGGCGGATCACGAGGTCAGGAGATTGAGATGATCTTGGCCAACATGGTGAAACCCTGTCTCTACTAAAAATACAAAAAAATTAGCTGAGTGTAGTGGCGTGTGCCTGTAATCCCAACTACTCAGGAGGCTGAGGCAGGAGAATCGCTTGAAGCTGGGAGGCGGAGATTGCAGTGAGCCAAGATCGTGCCACTGCACTCCAGCCTGGCAACAGAGTAAGACTGTCTCAAAAAAAAAGAAAAAATTCATTTTTAGAATACCTAGAGCAGCAGTGTGCTGTAGTGCAATGGCTTTCAAACTTCACACTGCATTCGAATGTCCTGGAAGCTCATAAAAACAGATGTGTGCCTCCCTGCAAAAGTTTCTAATTCAATGGGTCTGGGGTAAGCTCCAAGCATTTGCATTCCTGACACATTCCCAGGTTGTGGTCGTCTGAGAACTACACGTTGAGAACCACTGGTATAGTCGACAGCATGGGTTTTAGAGTTAGTTTACCGAAGTTGGACATCAGCATCCTTCAATTACCAAATGTGTGACCTTGAGTAAATTACTGTGCCTTCCTGAGCTCAGTTTCTTAAAATCTGTAAAGTGGAGGTAATCATAATTACTTACCTCTTAGAGTACCTGGAGAGCTCAGTAAGATAATGTAAATACATTACTTAATACCTAGTACTCGCCCCCTAAAAAACATCAACACATGTTGGCTGCTAAATCCTCCTTCTTCTCCTTCTCTTCCTTCTCTTCATCATTATCAATATCATTAAACATCTTTTTTTATGTCACAAAGTAGACATAGGGACTTTTCGTTTCAGGATTAAAAAAACACTGTGCCTTAATTTATAAGAATCATGGGAATGATTTTTTTTTTCTGCGTTAGCATCCTACATTAAAAAATACTATAATCCAAATGAGATATCTTTCTAGTTGAAAGGTAGAGATTAAGCTATTTTGCAAAGTCAACCCAAAGGAGAACAGTGTGTTCAGCCCTCTCCCTTCTGTGTGTAACTGTTGATAGTTTGTGGCTAAGTGTGTATTTCCGTCATCTTTTGTATATACTGAGTTCTTGTTGCATGAGATTGAGTTGACAATTTTGGTGGTGTGTCTTCAAATGTTTGGGGGCATGAGAATGGTAAATTCAGGTGATTTCTTTGAATCTAATTTTTAACATTTCTTCTCTCTCTCCTTTTTCTTTTTTTCCCCTCTTCTTGTGCATTACTAGGACCCAGTACCACCTGCCAGGAAGATTCATGTGCCAACCAGGGGGTCTGCATGCAACAATGGGAGGGCTTCACCTGTGATTGTTCTATGACCTCTTATTCTGGAAACCAGTGCAATGATCGTAAGTACAACAACCTTTCATACTGGAACTTTGTCAAGATGTTTGGAGATTTGGAGAATCTTAAAGGACAATATGTAAAAGCATGGCTCTTCTGAAAGATTCATAAGTAATTCTCTCCTCCAGGAACTTGGGAAATAAATGACTAGTGCTCTTATGAGAAGAGTGAAGAGATGTGTCTTGCTTAACAACACTAAATATTCGCCCACTTGCTCACTCCCTGTGTTTTTTCTTTAGATTAGAATAGTGACTGAGAAACAATAACCACAGCAGCAAACCATTTCAGGCAATATTTTTGTTGTAAGGGCTTCAGTTCTTCATGAATTAAATCACCTTATCTTATTGAATTTAACTCCAAATTGTTTAATAATTTTGAGACTCTCCCCTTTTGCTTTGCCTAGAATTTTGAGGCTATTTAAAGGGTATAGCTGTTTTCTCAAAAAGTTTGAGTTCTCTGAATTTCTTAGGCCTTACAAATGACAAAGACATTCAAGAGTTTATTTTTTACAATTAGCAAAGCTTAAAACATTCTTGGGTATCTTTCAGGTATAGGGCAGAAATTCTCTCTGACTAAATTTATTGGGTATCTGTTTGGTTTATATACACATAGCTATTCTATATGTATGTGTGTATATATGTGTGTGTGTGTATATATGTATGTATGTATTTTCTATTTTGTGAGTATATTTTATATGTATATATTGTGCATTTGGTTTTTATTGGAAGAGAGTCTTGTGATTATTAATTGTGTCCACTAGTGATGCTTCTGGCTTGTGGGTTTAGTTCTGACTTCATGAAGGTGCTTCTAGCACTGGTGGTAGAGACATTTCAATGCTGTGGGCATCTATAACCTGTGTCTCCACATCTTTCTCATGTTATTTTCTTGATGTGACCATAGTAAAGTTGAGCACACACTTGAAATTTCTGAATAACTGTGGCAAAGAGATTTGTTGAAAATCCCTGACTTAGTGGGTCCTGCTAACCTTCTGACTTTCTAAATGCAGCCTTTGTTTTATAATTCAGACTCATTTTACCTCTTGGTTTTAGAAAAATGATGCGTGACATTATCTGAGAAAATAGTAAAGTCACATTATGGTGTGACCACATGGGAGCAGACACCAATTACAATGCTATGCCCCCAGATCTATGTGGTTTTTTTGATTCTTTATTTCTCAGCCTTTTATCTGTGTGCAGCTGTCTGTTGTTGTTCTTTTTGCCATTTTTTTCTCAGTAGTTTTGGTCCCATATGCTCTTTCATTCTCTTAAGGTACACTGAGGAGAAACAAGTGGAGAAGTTGGCAATATAGAGAGAAAATTATGTAATACGCATTCATCTAATTACATAAGCATATGTCTCTGTATCTGTCATGTGAAGGATACGATGTCTGGAGAAAGTTTTGGTATAAGATTGCTCTTACCAAGTCTTTTGGTATTATTGAAAGTCATGTTGCCATACTTATGATGTGGAAATACTGTTTCACTCTGAAACAGGTAGTTATAAACCCAGTCAGCCAGAGAACCTGAGGAATTATACTACATGCTCTTTCTTTTTCCTCCAGTTTGTCTGTATAGCACTCACTAGGAAGGCTTTTTTCTCTAAGTGGTGGCATAATGCTTCTTTATCCTCACAAGTTTATTTCTTGTCACATATACGTCCCACTCTGGGTAGAAAATGGTCAGGAAGAGACTCTCCGCACAGAACAGGTATAAAGGTAAGTTATCCAAACGTGGTGAACATGTACAATCTGCAGAAGGTAGGTATGTCTTTTTCTGTCTTTGACAAGTTCCTGTCTGTCACCCAATGCCAGGCATTATTTTCTGGTAAAAATCAGGAAGGATTCTTTCTAGCGTTCTGTGACTGTTTCTGGTTTTATCAAGAGCAGATTGTGTCTCAGTCTGGGATGTGGAGTATCACACTGTCTGACTTGGGGAATTTGTTGGGATATAATGAAGCACTAGAACTTACACTGGGAAAATGTCAGCTTTCCTTTGTGGCAACAGCTTATCACAGTTCAAAAATATTTCTAGTAAGTCTAGGTTTAGGGCAATACATTTTGAATTTTATTCTGTAACAATGCAGCTAAATCTTTTCATTGTAGCAGACTTGGGAACCTGCCTCTCTAACAGGAGCTACTTGCCTAGTCCCCAACCTGGAGATTGGACCACGGCTTCTGTGATTGGATAGATATATGCAAATGATGAAGTATACATTTTTTTTTTTTTTTTTTTGAGATGGAGTCTCATTCTGCTGTTGCCCGGGCTGGAGTGCAGTGGCGCAATCTCGGCTCACTGCAACCTCCACCTCCCAGGTTCAAGCAATTCTCCTGCCTCAGCCTCCCGAGTAGCTGGGATTACAGGCACCTGCCACTACGCTCAGCTAATTTTTTGTAGAGACAGGGTTTTTTTTTAGTAGAGACAGGGTTTTTTAGTAGACACAGGGTTTCATCATGTTGGCTAGGCTGGTCTTGAACTCCTGACCTCGTGATCTGCCCTCCTCAGCCTCCCAAAGTGCTGGGATTACAGGGAAGTACACATCTTAATTGTGGAGTGTGATATATATATAGAATTAAGACATATAGGATGTGACTGTGAAGTTTGAATATAAACTTTTAATGAAATCCAACCAAATATAGCAGAATGGTAGGTTGCTTAAAATTATTACATTGGACGTTTCTGTTTCCAATAATTGGTATTCAAGGTATCTGGAAGACCTTCTCTTTTGGAACTAGCAGCAAAGCCAGTTTGTTCTACCTAGAAAAAGCAGTCTCACTATATCAAAGACCATTATTTTCTATATCAGCCTTGACCCTTAGAGTTATAATTGGCTATTTCATCTCACAAACATCTTCAAAATGAAGTTACCTGTATGATATTCTATGTGCTTACCTTTGTTGATAAATTTTTGGTGGTGTAGCCTGTATCAGGACTCAAGTGTTAACCTTCGTCATCACCGGCAGACTTGAATAGGCTCATGCTTATCATCAGCAAAAAGTGGTGGGGGAAATTGCAAAGAAAGATAAGTTCATGGAGGAGGAAGAATAATGATGGAAAGGAATATAGAGAAAATCAGAAAGTGGGTCTTATATGGAAGAGCACAGAGGTCATCAGCAATTGCTTTGGTAACATGCCTGCCACAAGTGTCCTGCCTTTGACCTAAATAACAGAAATGGGTCACAGCATTAAAAGTTGAGTGCCATCAAGGAAAGCTGGCCTTTACCTAATTAATTCCTGCAAAGAGAATGTTCTATAGAATGTTGCATATAGCTCAAACAAATTGTATCCACTTAAATGCTATCATAGGACCACGCAAATAGGTTTGAGATGAAATTTAATTGCAAAAAGCATTTTGTGGGGGAAAAATGGTTGTGGATATCTCATTTTCCAGGAGCTGTTTCTTAGGGCAACAGATTGATTCTCAATTAATGTACATGAAAACACTTCAGTTTATTACTGCGTATCCAAAAACTGAAACTTACTCAAAAGGGAAATAGCTAGGTCTTATATTTTCCAAAATAAGGTACTAAATCCATCATGTGTAAAAAAGTTAATCATATCTAGGCATGACTTGTAAGGCTCTAAAAATGTCTGCATTTTAGGGTATTCCTTTTTCCTAGCATTGGTTCTTTTATGACCTTTGTGTTTTTCTTGCCTGTTTACCAAATATGTTTGCCTGACAATGTTAATGTGCTGTTAAATAGATGTTACCTCTATGAGTACAGTGTACATTTTAAAACTTAGTCTCATTTAGTGTGAGTTGGCCAAGCCTGGATGTTTTCACTTTATTTCTTTATTCTTTGTGTGACCCTGGTGGGTTGATGGAGGCAGTGGGATGAATTTCAGTTTCACTCTTATAAACATAGCTGTGCAAAGCTGATATTCTTTAGAGCTGATTGTCTTGTATAAGAGTGACTCCCTTGTATGGGGTTAGGAAACAAAAATCCTCTGATTGGAAACCCAAGTGTAATTGATTTGCTAATTGTCTTACATAGTTTTAGATATGACCTTCCACGATGTTATGTAATGGTAAAGTCATGGGGAGTTTCTTTTGGGTTGACTTTTATGGCTGTTTTGATTCTACAATCTAATCATCCCAGAAGAAATGTTGAGCTAATGTATAAATCAGTATGCTCTGTGGAAGAACACATAAGTAACATTCTCCAAGATAATCTTCAGTTCTTGTGAAACATTTAAAATTGAGGGAGTTGGCTATTCAGAGGGTGAGCACCACCTGAAAACCAACTTAATGAAAGCTGTCTTGGGCTATATTTTAAGAACAACAAAAGAAATGGAAACTTACAAAGGTTCTTATAGGAATATTCTTTTTTGATATTGGATTCTTATTAGTATTTTAAATCAGGACTGAGAACCTGGGAAATTCTAGCATGTTGTAGCCACGGCAGCACCAGGCAAATCCAGAATCTCCTTCCCGTATTTTGTGGTAATATCATTGTCATTGTCAGCCTGCTGTTGAGTTTTTCTTTCCTTCAAACAACGAAAAATTTTGTGTAGAATAGAACCCTCCTGCATGTACCCACACATGTGCAAAAGGGTTGTCATTTTTATGGACTTTGTGAAAATAGCAGTTTTAAACATTTCATACCTATCCTTAACAACATTATTGCCTTTTACCATGTACATGACAACTGTTTTGAGTGGCATATAATTTGGGGGTCTGGTTATTGCTTCTGGTGCCCTGGAGAAGCACATATAGGACAGTCTTTGGCAAATGAATCCTTAACACACATCAACTTCCTGAATTTAGGAGGTGGGTGCTCATCACGGCTTTGTGGGGTGAAGTAAAGGGAATGAACGTGGGTCCTCAGCCCACCCTTAGGAGCTGGCCACCCTGTGCTACATTGCTAGTCACACATTGCAGGCTGCCTGTTGGAGAAATTGCTAGGTTCACACTGGCATGTGATAATAGATGTTCTTTGCTTGCAACAAATCAATAACAAACAGCTGTGGATCGTGCAGATAGTGGAGTGTAAAGCACCTTTTTCAGACAGTTTTCTGTAGGAGTGGCTGTTAAGCTGCAGTGTTGGCTATTGATTGGCCTTTTGCTTTTTATTTATTGTGTGGGTTTATTTATTTTTTAATGTAGTTTGGTGTATTGATTAAATCTGTTAAAAACACATTTCCCATTCAAGCTTCAGAAAAAACAAGCAATGTATGCATTACTTAGTGTGCAAAGAAGGGGACAGATACGTGTATACTAATTCTGTCTCTTGGGTCCATATAGGTAGGTAGACATTATGTTAAAAACGTATGTTGTTATGAACCTATGTTGTTCCAGACCTACTGGTATAGCAGTAATTTTTAAGGATATCATAGTATAGTACATCCATGTTTTTGGTTATGTGTTCATTCCCTGCCTTTGTTTTCAGACTCTGCCTGCCGAGCGAATAGGCCATATGTGAGAATTTCACTTGTAAAACAATTGTTTGTTGCTTAGAATGCACTTTATCATGTATTGATTCATTCACTCACCAACCATTTCTTATTTGCAGATATAATCATGAATAAGAGAGTTTTGTTCTCAAAGACCTTCTAGTCTAACGGGGAAAGACACATATGAAGGTGCTTCAGTAGAAACATGAACAGTGTATAGTGAGGAGTCATAAGGTGGAGTAATGGCAGCTGTCCCCAGGGTTGAGACTTTATGAAGAGCAGCTGCTTTTAGGACGATTTTCATTGAAGATGAGCCTTGAAATTTTTTTTTTTTTTTTTTTTTTTTTTTGAGACAGAGTCTCTCTGTTGCCCAGGCTGGAGTGCAGTGGTGCGATCTCAGCTCACTGCAACCTCCACCTTTTGGGTTCAAGTGATTCTCTTGCCTCAGTCTCCTGAGTAGCTGGGATTACAGGTGTGTGCCACCCACCACGTCCAGCTAATTTTTGTATTTTTTTAGTAGAGACGGGGTTTCACCTTGTTGGCCAGACTGGTCTCGAATTCCTGACCTCATGATCTGCCTGCCTCGGCCTCCCAAAGTGCTAGGATTACAGGTGTGAGCCACTGTGCCTGGCTGCCTTGAAAAATTTACAAGTACATTCAAAGCAAACATGGTATGGAAGAGGGCTGGAAAGGAAAGGTAGCGTTCCAGCAGGCAAGCAGGGAAAAAATATGCTGCAGCCACTGTTAACATTCTGCGTGTTTCCTTCCGATCTTCATTTTAAGCATTAGCATGGTTAAGATCACATTCTGTTTGACATTTTTACTTTGTTTTGTTTGGTTTAACACTATATGCTATGCATTTTTCAAAATATAAAAAAAAATTAGATTTCTGAACTCCCTTCAGTAGAATGCATGTTATGGTGCCCAGCTCAGGGGGAGAAACTCCCCTATGTTGAAATCATTGCTGGGTCCTAAATGTAGGCCTCATAGGGCTCAAATCTGGATTTATTTCATTGAGTCATTGGTGGAGATCGATCTTGAAAATTTATTTATAAAGAATCCAATTTTGTAAAGTTTGATTTGTAATGTGTATAACTTATTAAATGATAAAAGAAATCAAAGCATAATCATTAATTTAATTGGCTCTAGAATCAAACTGCTTTAAATGCCAGTCCTGAGTCTTTCTATCTGTGAAGTTGAATTGTTCACTTAGCTTCCTGAAACTTTGGTATAGCATAAGGAGTGTAATAGGTACTTGATAAATAGGATTAGTGGTAGTTTTTATTGTAGCTAATTATAATATTTGACAACCGTTAAGTCCTTATCATGGTCCTGACACTCTACAGGACCTTTATAAGGATATCATCCTTTTAATCATCCCCAAATTCTTAAGAAAATATTATAGTATGATATTCCTGATTTTAATTATGACAAAACTGAGATCACACTGTTAGAATATAGCTGATTGAGGATTTGGTCCCAGGTTTGTCTGACATAAAAGTTCACATTCTTATTCGATTTGCTGCCACTTAGTCATTATTAGAAATAACAGTTTAACATCTGTACTGATATTAGACTAGGATGCTTAATTCCATGTGGGCAAGTCTTCACAGACAATCAAACTGCATAAAAACATAGAACTGGAAAAGGGAAATTGTGTTCTTGATGATTATTTGCATCATATTGTGGAATTCAGCACATTTCAGGTCTGCCTTCTTAACACTCAGATGAGGCCATTTAGAATTAAAATATCTTTAGCCGTTATAGAATTAGAGTATCTTGCCCATACTCCCAACTATTTATGTTTTCATTCTCTATTGACCTAGATCTTATGATTTTTACGTGTTTGCTTTATTTCAATTCCAACATATGTCATATAGCACCGTGGACGAGACCACTAACGTGTAATGGGGTGGCCTGTGTTCAAATCTTGACTCTGTCCCTTAATATCTATGTTACCTTGGACATGATAATTACAGTGCTTCTAAAATGCAGATATTTTGTAGGTCCTATCTTGTAAGAATAAATTTGACAAACATAAATTGAATAATAATAAATTGAATGTGTAGTGGTGAAGTTTAGGAGACATGGCACGTAATGGCCCTGCTGGCTACTCTTCGATATTACTTTCAAAAAGTTAAAAACATGACTCATACAAATATAATTATTATAAAGTTAAAAACAAAACACTCATGCAAATATAGAATGAATGTGTGTCAAATTTATTTAACTCCATAACGACAGAAACAAGATGGTAACAGTGTAAACAAGATGACAAAAGACTATTTGAAGAACTGGATATTTATAGGCCTTAAGAATATTAAAATACAAATTTTAAATTTAAAAGTGGTAAATGTCCTACAAAGCAAACATCTCTTAACCTTTGGTGTTATCTTTTCTACTGAACATCTGTGCTGAACAAAAATCTACAGGTTCAGAGGGCATCTTCTGTACTCTGGGCCCCCGCTAACAATAAATGTCAGTGCCAGACACAGGTACTTCTCCCATAGAGCTAAATGTTTCTCGGGTGGGCCTGTTAAACAGTGTCCTTATATAACATTAAAAAGACACGTGATTTTTACCCCTAACTTTTGCCTTATGTTTTGGATAATTTTTATTAATTTATATTCAGTTTCATTTTTTTACCTTGAATACCTCTTTCATACACAATTATGTTTTTTTAACCACTTAACAGTGTGCCCCAATGTGCTGAATTCATTGTCATTTAAACCCCACAGCAACCCTAAAAGTAGATACTATTGTGATACCAGTTTCATAGATTAGAGAACTGAGACAGAAAAGTCAAGTGATTTGCTCAAGGTGACAAAACTATTAGGTTGAGGAACAAAGATTCAGAGTTATGTTAGTCTGACTGCAAAGTCTGGGCTCTTGACTGCCAATATCTTCTTAATGCCTCAGGGAAAGTTTCTTGATGAAAATTCATCTGAATTCATAGGGATTTAGATTCACATTAGCCACAGAGCTTAACGACTTTTGTTAGCATCAATTATACTGTAATTTCTAGTGTCAGTGTTATTCTTTTGTGGGGGATGCTAATTTATTTTATTTTATTTCATTCACTTTAAATGAAGGCATTTAAAGTAGGACTGATTTGCTCAGGGAACAAGATCAGAATTTCCATCAAATAAGTGCCATTTTGCAGGTTTGGTACATCTAAGCAGGGAGGAGGCTGAGTCCTGAGAAGTCAGTGAGGCTGAGAGGGGCAGCATAGCTCCATGATAGCCAGGTCCCAGAAGGCGAGACAGATGCAAAAGAAACATCAGGAGTGGCAGCACCAAAGGTTATTTCTCTGCATCTGTTTTTATTCTCTGGCCCACAGATATTCCATGGCGCCAAAGGGAAGTCAGAAGATAACAATGAAACCCAGGGTCTTCTAAGAGCAGAATGAAGCTAGTGGTACTCTTAGGAACAGTTCTATAGATGTGGGTTGTAGCTTGTTGCCCATGGGAATCACACTTGCTGTTAAGTTCCATCAAGATTAAGAAGGGATGATTTGGAGTATCCTCAAGCTTTACCAGGGCTAATATTAATATGCGTGCAATACTAAACCAATTCAGCAAGAGCCAGGACTGCATGCAGCTTTGTTTTTCACAGCCCTCCCTGAAAATAAGCTGGGACTCATAGGTGACACATTGATTTCTACAAACCCCAGTAGGCACTTGGTCCTATGGTTCAAGAAAAAATAGTCTCCATAATTCAAAGGCATATAGCTTATCATAGATTATCATAAGCTGTTGGAGTTTGTGGCCTCAATAATTTCATTTCAGCAATCTTCCACATGCTATATTTGTAGACCATTTTCATTGCTGTGTTTAATTATAGCCCATTCATTTCTGGTGTCCTTGGCTAGTTACTTACTTAAGGTGACAGCAATAATGCACTTAGAGCCTATTGCTTCACAGAAGACAATTTTTGTATTACCATGTTAGTCACATACAGGTGCAATTCCAACGTATTTTTCAATATGGACATAATTTCCTATAGTTATTTCCACATCTAAAGGCACAAGAAAGATCTAAATTACTTTACTTTGTCTTGTAAAATAGAAATAATAAATATAATTTTGTTCTCTTCATTTATTTTTCTCCTTTACTTTCTTTTTAGGGAAGGAAGAGATCATTTTTTGAAGGTGGTAAAATTTACATCCAGCAAAATGCATAGATCTTATACACATTATCACAAATGCTTATGGCCAAGTAACCAACACCACGGTTAAGATAAAGGATAGTTTCATCTTCTCAGAAACTTTTCTTGTTCCCTTTCCAGTTAGTTCTTCTCTTTAAGGTCATCGCTGTTTGAATTTGTATCAGCATTTGTTATTTTTGTCTCTTCTGGAATATATATAAATGGAATCATACAATATGTGATCTTTTAGGTCCGTTTTCTCCAGCTCCATGTCAGCTCTGCATTCCAGCCAGCGGAGAGTCTCTCCTGAGTCTCACTCAGCTCCATCTATATAACTGCAGGAGTTGGCTGGATTCCAGCTGGAATCTTCCTGCCTGCTCCGTGATGCAGGAATTCTCTCCAGGCAGTAAGCTGGAGCAGTCTTAAATCTCACTTAGTTTATCTTCTCTATTTCCAAAACCACTGCCCTTCTTTGCCTGATGTCTAGTGTCTTATGAGCCATTGTTTCATGTGTTGTCATCTTCCTGGTTATATCAGGTCAGTTGTAGTTCCAGGCTTTGTTACTCCATTTAGGTTGAAAATTGATGCCAACCTATTTCTTTTTTACCTGACTTCACCTTTGCACTGTGAGATTAGGGTGAAGGTAGCAGGGGAAGACATAAGATATAATGGGCTGTGCTTCAAGCCGCAAATTCTAAGGGTTTTCTGAGGCTTTGCATCAGTCCCTGAGTGACCTGGCAGTATGGAATATTCTACAACTCTTTTATTTATTCATTTATTTTAGGGAAAAGCCTTCAACTCCAGTGATAATCTCTCTGTAGTCAAAGAACCTTCTTGGCCAAAGAAAATGTTACAAGAAGCTGTGCAAAGCTAGTTAAAGACTTGCTAATGTGTCTATCAAGCATTTCTTAATTTGAGTGTTTCTGTTAGGAGGGCTACATTAATTTTTTTTTTTTTTTTTGAGAAGGAGTCTTGCTCTGTCACCCAGACTGGAGTACAGTGGTGCCATCTCGGCTCACTGCAACATCCGCCTACCAGGTTCAAGCAATTCTTCTGCTTCAGCCTCCTGAATAGCTGAGATTACAGGCACCAGGCACCACACCCAGCAATTTTTTTTTTTTTTTTTTAAATAGAGACCAGGTTTCACCATGTTGGCCAGGCTGGTCTTGAATTCCTGTCCTGAAGTGATCCTCCCACCTCTGCCTCCCAAAGTGCTGGGATTACAGCCGTATATTACCTTTTACTTCCACTCCCTCTGAAAACACTTGATTAAGCTCAGTGGTTGCAGGCACTGATTTGACTTGAAAAGCTAGTGGTTCTTATTATTTTCTTTATTTAGAATTATAGTTTATTTTGTCAACCTACCCTTTTCTTGTGGATCTTTGCCCATTGATTCATGTCCCTTTGCCAAGTGAAATTAACAGATGTTTTCAAACAAAGAATTTGGAGACTTCAGAAAAGTGGAGGTGTTTCTATACCTTGTAGTGTTTTGGCCATTGACTGTCCTTATTTTGATCGCCAGGCACTGGTTTGCACTTATGATTTTGCTACATGCCTACAGAAGAAATGAAGGAAACTTGCATTATTGGTACCTTTGATTTAACTGAGTTTTTTTGGATATGGAAATTATAAAAGCTCACTGTTGAAAATGTGGAAAACACATAAAAGTATAAGGCAGTAGGAAAAAAACATGCTTAATTTCGTCAACTATTAATATGACCTTGTTTCAGAATATGCATGGTGTCAGGTACATAACAGACATTCAAAATATATTTGTTGGTTGAATGACTGAGTCTTGCATATTTTCAGCATCTGAGTTGTGCAAAGATCTTAGCGTTCTTTTCATGAAAAGTACACTAACAGTTTTACTAGGACTAGGTGCTTTCTTGCCAGAAGAAATGCTTTTAGGCATATGGGAATTATAATAAGTATCCCAATATGCAATTTCCTTCTTCAGATAAAAATTGAAAATGTCAAGATGTTTCCATTTCTTTTCACTCTTGCCCTTCTCCTTTCTCAAAGAAAGCCTTGCTGTTTCTGAACAGTCATTCATATATACATCTATGTAAAAGGGAAATGGTTTTACAGCGGATTGTGGTTGGAGGGAAAAGACCACTATAACATAATATGGGAAAAGAGCCTCTTGGTCCCAGTTTCTTCTGTGGCACTCACTTCCAAAGTGATGTTGTGGTTTATTTCACAAGATGAGATTTCTTGTAACAGTCTAGTACTCTAGTGATCGAGTGAGATAGTAGAACTTTATCGTCAATCATCAAATCCCACAGTTTTATGTTGACCAAAATCAGTACTATATGATTGAAGAAGTTGGATGCATTATATACTGAAAATGTAAAACACAAAATTCCCTTGATTTTTTTCACACCCTGGATTGCAAATTTGTATTTCCCTGCAGGAGAATTCAGTCAAACCTTGTAAACTGTAACAACTCTCAGGAGCATTGGTAGGAAACAATAGCATCTAACTTCAGGCATTATTTCCCGGTAAATTCACTACTTGCTCTTTGAAATCAGCCCTCTACTAAATATAAAACTGCAGTTTTACTCAGATGTTCTTATATGAGTGAAATCAAATTCATGTGTGTGCATACATATGTAATATAAATAAATATAAATTTTCTTTAGGATTTTTCCCAATTCTTCTGAGATGATTTGCTATCCAAATACCTTTGTTTCTATGTCTTAAGGAGTTATACCTTTCGGTTGCATCTTAGTCCATTGGCAAGACTTGTATTTCTGTAACTTCTGTAAAGGTAAGGTATCTACATGGGCCACAGATCAGGTATCTGTCTGCCTTTGTGGATGTTTGGCATAAAGCCCCTTTATTCCACCTAAATTCTTGATATTTGGGGTGTGATTTTGTTTCTGTAAAAAAGGATTTAGGCAGGGAGGTGTCATCTGGATTTTATCTGCCCTTAAGAGTAAGTGTTCTTTCTCCTCTCCCTATCTAAAATTTCCATGTGATTCCCTCACACTGGCACTGAAGTGTGTCATCTGGTTAGAGCTCACATCAGTTCCCTGCTGCTGGTGGAGGTTGCAGGAGGTGAGCTTTAGAAAAGGGCCTGCAGCTCAACATACGTGTCATGGACACAATCGTATTGTCCCCGACTCATGAAAATTCCTGAGAACAGAGCAAATCAAAAATAATATATTAAAACAAGAAAGTTTAGTGAAACAAACTCTTAGTATTGTTAGAGGCTTTATTCTAATCCCTACAACACAGCACATGTATTCTCAATATCTAACATATTTAATTTGCATTTGGATTACTTTAGCATATTTTTCTATTATATAAAGTTTAATGAACAATAAACACAGCTATAACCAAATTTCACAGCTATTTCTCAGTGTGGGGTAACATTTCGCATTTAGTTATATTTGGTTTCCTAGGTAATATTTGACCGTGGCTCTATTTCCTGAAGCTGCATCTCTTGTCACATAGAATCTTTTGGTGGCAGATTCTGCAGACTGAGGGGAAGTCAGGAAGGAGTAAGTTGCTTTGAAACCACTGAAGCCATGATAGTGAAGAAGACTTCACAGTCCTTGACAGTCTTTGAACTCTCCATTGTTGTTCTCCAGGCTTGTATTTCTGAAATCTACTGTATGTACTAGTTCCAGATCAGTCTCCCCCAAATACCATTTTTATCCTGTCACTCCTCTGCTCGTGAACCTTCAATGACCTCTTCTCAATGTAGTCCAAACCCTACACTTGGCTTTCAAGGTCTTCCAGAATCTGTTTTTCAAAAGCTGTCCCTTGAACTACATTTTCTTGAATATTCATGGATTTCTATATTCTAATAAGGTCAGGTTTCTCGCTGTCACTAGCATATTCTGTTGTCATTATGCTCCATGCCCTTGCAGCTGTACTTCTTTCTCCCTGGAAGGCACTCTTCTCTGGATCTATACACCTTTGGGGTTCAGCCCAAGTCTCACCTATTTTTCTGAGTCTTCTTTGGTCACTTAAATCCATACTCATGCCTTATCCCAAATCCCACTGCATTTATATTCAGTGCTGAGAGATACTCTGGCTTGGCATCTAAAGGGAATTAGTGTGGACCTGAGAGTAAAAGGTCAGTTCAAGTCCTGGCTTCTTTTCTTTCTAATTTTTGCAACATTTGTCAATTAATAGAAGATGATCTTACTGTGGAAGTCTCGCAACAGTCTCAGCTTTGTTAACAAACATTATAAATAATGGAGGCAAAGCAGAGTATTGGGCCTGGGAAAGAGTTTTTGTAAAGCTTCAGGTAGCACCTTATGTTAGAAATGTAAAACCTCCTCTAAAGAAAAACGTTACCAATAAATAAAGCAAGTAGGATTTTGAGTAGATTATCACTTTTGTTGTGAATTCACCGTGTTTCCTAGAGAATCAACTTTCCTACTTTGTGCTCACTATAGTTTCCTCTAGAGTAGAGGCTAACTGTGTAGAAGAGGTTGTGTGTGGGTCGTAGGGTTACTGGGATTAGACTATTCAAATAGCACAAATATTCTGTATATTCTGATTTCAAATGTAAACATATTCCTGATTGGAAATGTGTGTATGTATTTTTTATTTTTAGTTCTGGGGTACATGTGCATGATGTGCAGGTTTGTTACATAGGTAAACGTATACTACGGTGGTTTGCTGCACTATCAGCCTATCACCTAGGTATTAAGCCCAGCATCCATTAGCTATTTTTCCTAATGCTCTCCCTCCTCTGATCCTATCCCATGACAGGCCCCACTGTGTGTTGTTCCTCTCCCTGTGTCCATGTGTTCTCTTTGTTCAGCTCCCACTTATGAGTGGGAATATGCAGTGTTTGGTTTACTGTTCCTGGGTTAGTTTGCTGAGAATAATGGCTTCCAGCTTCATCAACATCCCTGCAAAGGACATGATCTCATTCCTTTTTATGGCTGCATAGTATTCCATGGTGTATGTGTATCACATTTTCTTATCCAGTCTCTCATTGATGGGCATGTGGCTTGATTCCCTGTATTTGCTAGTGTGAATAGTGCTGCAGTGAACATACGCATGCATGTATCTTTGTAATAGAATGACTTATATTCCTTTGGGTATATACCCAGTAGTGGGATTGCTGGGTCAAATGGTATTTCTGGTTCTAGATCTTTGAGGAATCACCACACCATCTTCCACAATGGTTACACAATTTACATTCCCACCAACAGTGTAAACGCGTTCCTATTTCTCCACAACCTTGCCAGCATCTGTTGTTTTTTGATAAGTCCGTATAATTTAATTAGAAACCTAAGTAGGTTTTGGAGGACCTACTACCTTTACTTAAATATCCTGAATTTTATTTATTTGTTTATTTTAGAATTGGGGTCTTGCTCTGTCACGAAGACTGGAGTGTCGTGGCTATTCACGGCTGTAATCATAGTGTATTACAGCCTCAAGCTTCTGGGCTCAAGCGATCCTTCTGCCCCAGCCTCCCAAGTAGCTTGAACTACAGGAATGCATCACAGTACCCAATATATCCTGAATTTTTAAGGCAGCCTCTCCAAGAACATTCTGAGGTGTTCCGGTGTCTTTAGTAATCTTATCTCCCAATTTTGGTTCTTGCCTGGAATGAAGAAAATTACTGGTCTGTGAATCTTTGGCTCTTGTCATTGTAAGACTGAGGGAACAATGCTGTAATTTTTGCAGCCTCTGTTATGACCAGAACTTTCAATATATAATCTTAACTTTGTAGATATTAACTTATTTTTAAATCTACTCATTTAAAGCCATAAAATGTCATCTAATTTAGTCTTTACAATGGAATATTTACAGTAGATAATTTCACAGTCACTGCTCCCTAATTCAAAACGCTTTGAGCCTGAAGCTCTAAGGCCAGGCCAGCTTGAGTCTGATACTGATGTGCTTTAACATGAAACATGAGACCAGGCAGTGGAAGACCCGTAGCCAAACTCTCATCCTTATTCACAGCAAATTTCTTGACAGAAGAAACCAGGGAACTATGGGGTTTCTGGTTTATTATCTGAGTGGTCTAATGCAGAAATTATTGCCTGCCATGGGGAGATGATTGCAGATCACTCTCCGGTGGACTTTGACTGAACAAAAAGCCACATTCCAGGTCTCAGGAACATTATTCCACACCCTTCCTGTTACTCAGGGGTGCTCTATGATGGGCTCAGCTGCCGAATACTAGGGGATTTGACCAAAACCTTAATCATGGTGATTTTGATAATCAATTCCAATGAGCAGAATCCTGTGAGCTCTGTGAAACCTGTGAAGCTGATAGTATTGAAGGAAATGAAATGTGATGAGTGTGATTGCTTGACATGCCAGAGGGGGGTTGGTGGAGAAAGAATTCAAAAAAGAAAATTTAGCCATCTTAAAAACTGGCACTTCTGAGAATAATTATGTAGGGAATTTGCACTTTCATACTCTAGGTGTTTCTGAGAACAAACACATCTTAAGAATTTATTTAGAATATTTAGATAATAAAGATTTAAACTGATTGCCAAGGGTCCTAATACAGGAATATTTTCCTTTTATAGTTAATTTATTAATTTGAGAAAAATGTGATTCATTTACTTCTGAGCCTTTGCATGGTGTTCATATAAATAGTGTTGATAATTTCTTTCTTTCTTTTTTTTGAGACTGCATCTCACTTTATCATGCAGTGGCTTGATCTCAGCTCACTGCAAACTCCACCTCCTGGGCTCAAGTGATCCTCTCACCTCAGCCTCCCGAGTAGCTGGGACTACAGGCACATGCCACCATGCCCAGCTACTTTGGCATTTTTGGTAGAGATGGGTTTCACCATATTGCCCAGGCAGGTCTCAAACTCTTGGACTCAAGCGATGTGCCTGTCTTGGCCTCCCAAAGTGCTGGGATTACAGGTGTGAGCTACTCCGCCCAGCCAATAATGTTTGTAATTTCTGATGACAAATATTTCATGCTAAATAAGTAGCAGACCAGGAATGAACAAATAATTACCAACAGTGGGGCACACTGTTGTTTGATGGTATGTGTTTTCCTAACATGAACAAACTCCCTTACAACTTCAACATCTATGCCTTAACTAAAATCTGGACATGCTGCATTGAGAGAGCATCTCTTGAAGTCTCCTTTAGTGAAGGATGCTTTTTTCCTAATGTTTTAAATTCCTGGAGTCAGACCTTGATTCTACAATCATTCTTCAGTGATGTTTCTTCTTTTAAGGTCACGTGTTTTTTATGTGATGTCGCCCCTTCCTCATCATTAGCATCTATTGACCTTCAGGATGTAAAAAATACTCTGAGTTCTTCCCTTGTAGCCTTCTTCTCACTCCATCCTTTGCATTGCCCTTGGTGACTTAAATTTTCATGTTATATTTTTTCCTAATAACCTGATTTCCTCAAATACCTGGCCACATAGCAAAGGGAGTCTCTATTGCTGGTACTGCTTCCTAAGTTTTCAGTTCTCCCATACCTTAAACCTCCTGACACTACTTTCTGTGTCAATAATCTCAAATGTTTCACTAGCCTCCATGTGGCAGTTGGAGTTTCTAGTCTAGAATACAAATGGTATTCACACTAATACGCAGGAGCCCTTGCCTCATGACTTGATACACTATCCAAATTCCAAAGACGTTCCCCTGCTCGGTTTCTTGGCCCCTGCCTTACAGCTAGAAAAAGTCATGTACTTGGCAATTACTTCCTGTAAATCCATATCCTCTTACCTTAGCAATGCCCTCAGTATGTTCTTTCTTGTGGCCATCTAAGCTTTGTCCCTAAATTGTGACCATTTTCTTTCCTACTCAATAATATCTCATTTTCTACGTTGGTAGTTGGTACTTACTCAGTAGAAGTTATCTGATGAGAGTCTTTCTTCATATTTCTTCATGTCAAAATGCGTTTTTATGTTTAAACATCTCAAACCTCCCTGGCAATTAAGACATTTTAGGACTTTTCTCCAAACATAACATTCCATTTAAGTCTGGGACTCACTTTCATAAACCCATGCACCTGTGGGAAAACTCTTCCCCAACGTGCCCTAAACTTTATTGATTTGGGCTTACCTTCCTTACCTTGTTCATCTACATATGTTCAATGGGCCTTGTACTGAATATTTGTGTGGTGTTTACATGTTTATACATGTTTACCTGTGTGTGACTTTTTTTTCTAATTTGAACCAGGACTATGTGATTATTTTACTTGTACATTTCTTAGAACAGTGTCAGTCCTCAAAAAAAAAAAAAAAGAGTGGGTTTCTTACTCTCTTTCCTTTCTTTCCCTAAATATTTCTTCATTGTAGCACTGATCTTACACATATTTGTTAATTTTTCTGGCTCATTGTCAACTGTGAGTTCTATAGGGTGGGTACAATGCCTCATTTATCTTTATATTCCTGGTCTCTGTATTGAACCTACATAGGATTTGCAGTAAATGAGCCACTGGGAGTTTTTGAGCAAGTGTGTGATATGCCCAAAGATATGCCTTAGAAAGATTCCTCCTGGCAGAGTGTGAGAAGCAGGTTGAGAGAAAATAGTAAGCTTTGTTGAGAGAAGATTGTAAGCCTTGCTGAGAGATTGTAAGCCTTGTGGAGAGAAGATTGTAAGCCTTTCTGAGAGCAGACAACGTGTGGCTCCATAAACAGACCCTAGTGCAATGTCTGATATATAGTGCAAATTCAATTAATATTTTGGGGAAGAATGAGCAAAATCAAGAAAGCTATTAGGAGGCTCTTGAAATAGATGTGGTAAATGGCAACAAACCAACAAACAAACAAAAAACCCAAAAGCATGAACTAAAGTGTCAGTACTGGTAATTTTAGGGTTAGCCTCAACTTTAAAAATAGAATATGAGCTGCTACATACACATGGGCACAGCCAATTATAGTAGTCAAAGTATAGTAGTCAAAGAACTGGTGAAATGGCAAACATTTAAGGAATTTACTCCATTTTTAACTTTATAAGATTTGATTATTATTCCTTTATAGCCTTAGCTTTTTTTTGTTTTTATAATTAAAGATGTTTTTAAGTTAAAATAATCCACTTATATTAGAGCCTCCTTTTCTATTATCCAGACAGCACATATTATTCTATCCATTAAAAAATGTGACCATTAAAAATGGCTAGAATGGCTTAATAATATAATATCATATTTATTATATGATTTCCAGTGGAATGAACTGTTATGGTCCCCTTGATTGATTATAATTTTAATAATCTTGGTTGTGTGTGGCTAGGAACAAGTTCATTCCAAGTTCATTTTTTCCCTGATGTAGATAAAATTCCATCAGCTAAGTTCTGCTACTGTGCCCCATCTCCAGACTTCTAGCTAAATGAAGTACTAGAGGGCTCTGATTCTTGCTCCAACTCACTACTGCTAAACTGAAATGCTTGAGGTATTCAAAACTGTTATTTTCTGCCTCAATTTGATATATGTGCAGCATTTCTTTTTTAAAAGGACGTGTTCTGAATGTTTAGAGTGTGTAGATAACTACTCCCACCCCCCAACACACTCACGTAACAGAATAAACTTCGGATACTTTTATTGTGTAAACGTACAGAATTTGTGTCAAAGAAGTTCATGTGGCAAAGACATCAGGTGTATCAAATATTTTAGTGGTTTTGCTTAAATTCAGAGTGAGAATTAACCAAGCAGCTACAATACGTACACCTGCGCTGTATTCTAACCCTTCTGTTCATGACATGCATATTAAAACACGTAGCTCCACTTCGCTGCGTTGTTGATTGCAGTTGATGAGGGTTGTCATTTCTGTCAACTGTTAGTATTGAAGAGAAGCCTCACGTGTAGTGATGTTAGGGACAGTTCAGCCACATTACATACCTAGAATTGTCTCTGAAAAAAAAAAAAAGTCATGAACTTTTTTTTTTTTTAAAGGCAGTGGAAAGCAATCAACCAACCAAACAAATGAAAAAAACAAAAAGGCCGGGCGTGGTGGCTCACGCCTGTAATTCCAGCACTTTGGGAGGCTGAGGCAGGCAGCTCACAAGGTCGGGAGATCGAGACCATCCTGGCTAGCATGGTGAAACCCCATCTTTACTAAAAAATACAAAAAATTAGCCGGGCGTGGTGGTGGGCACCTATAGTCCCAGCTACTCAGGAGGCTGAGGCAGAAGAATGGCGTGAACCCAGGAGGCAGAGCTTGCAGTGAGCCGAGATCATGCCACTGCACTCCAGCCTGGACGACAGAGCTAGACTCCGTCTCAAAAAAAAAAAAAAAAAGCAGAAAAATGTGTTGATTACAGAGTTAAGGCGGAGAAACTTATAAATCATGGTCATTTACCACCCCTGAGAAGGTAGGTACAAGGTTGGCCACTACTTACCTCTTAATCCTATGATTTTCTGGTTCTGTGGCTTAGAAGGTTTAAGCTCTGTCAAGTGGCTCAAGCAGGACAGCCCAAGGTGACTCCAATTCTCTGTGACTGTTTTCCCATGTGGGAAGTAAACCCTACCGCTGTGTTGTAAACTGTTTAGATATCCACATAAGAAGGGGTTATTCGGTGTTTTGGTGGGGCTCAAGATAAAAGCTATCTCCATTTGAGAAATTAGAAAACCATTTCTACAAATCAACTCTGTTAAACCTTGTCACCCCAAATCAATTTAGAACAAAAAGCAGCAGCACGTTACTTTTTTAAAAGCCCAATTCAATTTTAAAGTTTTGAAAAATTTCAAGCAAACATAAAGGACAGAAAATGTTAAACATCCTTGTACTCACCACTCTTAACAAGTGTCAACATTTTGCCACATTTGCTGAATACTATAACTTACTTTTTTGCTTTTTAAAGTTTTTATTACTGAACACAGACAAGTACTATATGTTAATATGTGCAATGTACAAGAATAATGGAGTAGTCATATGTCTATTACCCAACTTGAGAGTTATAGATTTATTTTTTAAAGAAAAAAAGTATAATTACTTTGAACTTGCCAGTGTAAGTTTTCTCCTACTCTCTCCCTGCAAAAAAAATAGTTGTGTACAAAATAAAATTCCTGGGGTTGACATTCAGATGACCCCAATGAATCTGATTTTTTTTCTTTTCTTTTTTTCTCTTTGCTTTTTTTTTTTTTTTTTTGACTGAGTTTTGCTCTTTTGCCTAGGCAGGAGTGAAGTGATGTAATCTCAGCTTCCTGCAACCTCCACCCCCTGAGTTAAACTGATTCTCCTGCCTCAGCCTCCCGAGTAGCTGGGATTATAGGCGCCCACCACCACACCTGGCTAATTTTTGTATTTTTAGTAGAGATGGGGTTTCACCATCTTGGCCAGGCTGGTCTCGAACTCCTGACCTCGTGATCCACCCGCCTCGGCCTCCCAAAGTGCTAGGATTACAGACGTGAGCCACCACGCCCGGCCTGATTTTTTTTCTATTGCTTTTCAAGTTAGATGGTTTAAGTAATGATGTTTGCCGGGAGGAGATTTGAGGACCTAACCGTGAGATAGTCCTGCCCTGTTCAGGTCTCCCGTGTTTCCTCTTTAGACTTTCCAGCTTATTCCTGGAAAAGCATTCTTTTCTCCATGTTTTAAACACCTATTGAGTATGAATGTTTTAAGTGCTTATTAAATACTGGTTCATAACTCTTTTAAGAGTTAGGGGAGAATCATCAATATCTGGAACAACACCATTCTTCATGATATTGGTTTTGAGAGCCATGTAGGCAGAGAAACACATTCTAGAAAAAAAGAAATGGTAATCTGACATGCAGACCTGGTTTACAAATACGGTCAAAGGTGTACTTAAAAACAAGATATTTTGCTTCTTGGTTAGCTTTACTGAGAATTCAGGGATCAAGTAAAATCATTGCCATTGGTACTGATGGTTGAGAGTCAATGTGATGCTAAACCACGGGAACTACTTACTTCTATGCATGATTAAATCCAGTTGTCAGGTTTGGGCAGAAGAGAGCCCTCCTTTTCCTTAAGTCTATAGGGAGGTGCTGTGGGGGAGTCTTCTCATTTTCCAGAGTATACAGAGCAAGGATCATCCATCATAATCAGACAGGGGTATTTCATATCATCCATTTCCAGTGAGAACAGTGGTAAAATTCTGTCCTTTTTCCCATTTTTGGCTTCTGTGATTGAAACTCATCTTATAAACAGAAAAGGGTAGTTTGAGGTTATTTTAAAAAATAAGAATCCTTCAGTCTCTGTTGCCCATTTTCTCGTCTGTGAATAATTTCTGCAGACAGGTGACCAGTTCAACCATCTGTCTCTTGGTTACAAATGCCTGTGGTTGGTCCACTTCCTTCAGCCTTGGAGTAAAATAAAGGCTTCTTTTGCAAGATCACAAAATAATTCAGCAAATACTGTGGGACTATAAGATATTCCTATATTGTCACCATTTCTTTTGAAGAATATGGAGAATATGTTTTTCTTCCTCTAATTCAAATACATAGATTCCTTATGCTTGTATAATGAATGAATAAGGGCTCTGATACATACATATCATTGAACTAAAATGGAACAACTATTATCAGTATTAGGCAATTTAGAAAACAAAAAAT
The DNA here is from genome assembly GCF_028885625.2 of Pongo pygmaeus. Taxonomy (NCBI): domain Eukaryota; kingdom Metazoa; phylum Chordata; class Mammalia; order Primates; family Hominidae; genus Pongo; species Pongo pygmaeus. Next base: position 77,973,929 of record NC_072388.2, read on the forward strand.
AAGACTTCAGAATTTATATCAGCTCCTTCAATACTTCATTTAGCTGGATCCATTTAAATATTTCATTTTTTAGCCTATGTTGTAGTAGATTGCTTGATTGGTCCAAGGTAGTCTCTAAATCCAATTAGAGAAAATGAAATTCAGGAAGCACATGACTGTAGATTTTGGTACAGTGACTTGAGTATATAATTGCCATCTCTTTCTATGTTAGCTCAGGGGTGGGTTTTGTGCCATAAACCAAACATCCAACCACCAATCTACCTACCCACCCACCCAGCTAACCATCATTTGGGCTATATCTGCATATCATACATGATATCCTTGCAGGAATTAATCCAGTATCCATATGAGTGTAACTCATACCTAGGCTGATAAAATCTGAAAGGTTTTTCACTGAAATATATCAGGTGACTAAAGAATTTCACAATCCAAAAGAGGAGGGTGTATGGATCCTAGTGGAGTTCTATTTCATGGATTTTGTTCTGCATTTATTGACACAGTGAGAAAGACATTAAAGAGAATAAGTATAATAACAAAATTTATAAGAAACACTTACGGAATATTTTCTAATTTTAGCTACACTGATGGGTTGTTTATATTCTGTGGTTTGATTTTTATATCAATCGTTAAGCAGCTATTATCATTACCCAAACAAGTAGATATTATTGCCCCTTTAATAACAGTGAAGGAAACTGGAATATAAGAATTGAGGTGACTGGCCCACACACTACAAAGCGAGGAAGTAGGAAGCTGGAATTCACATCCAGGTTTGTCTGTTAGAAGCCCATCCTCTTGACCTTTCTGCCATATTATCTTTCCATATGCTGTGGCACAAAAAGAATTGTGACCATACCATCTTCCCAGAGACGGATTAGACAAAGTCCAGAGAACGTCTAGATGGTCAGGAACTCTGGTCATGGCAATGCTAGTTACTATAAGAGGATACTTGGCAAACAGCATTGCACCCAGATGGTGCGCAACCCACACGTCTCTATTTACGTAGAGGTCTCAAGTGTTTGTATTAACAGGTTTGGAAGATAATAAAAGGAGTTGTTGTTTGTTCTTTCTTTGTAGGTCTGAAATTAATTTTTAGCATAAATTTAAAAGGGGAGTTTGTAAATTCACTAGACACTGAGAGACTGGAGATCCAAGCAAACATTTGTCTGTTGAGTTTAAAAAGATCTGGTGTAAAAGTGGTTGTTTTCTATTTTGCCCACTAGGTGGTGCTTTGGTCTCACAGTTTCCTTTTAATGGGCTGGATTTCCCCGCCACCCCCTCCCCCGCCCCCATCCCCCCATACCTAAATGTTGGTCCAGGAAAAAAACAACAAACAAACAAACAAAAGACTGATTAAGAGGACTATGTGAGTTGAGTTTGTTCAGTTTGGGTTTTCTCTATCATTATCCATGTTGATAACAAAGATAATTAAACTTATTTGAAAATTTTGGACACTCCTTTTTCAACCTTCTTGCAATAAACTGCATTCACTTATTTTGGAAAAGAGCGTCAACAAATGGAACTAGTGAATTATCTTCTCAGCATGTCTCCACAGGCTACACTTACAATAGTCTTTCCTCCTACAGAGCAGGGCAAGTCATAGGAAGTGACTAAAACCATGTCATTTGGGTGTTCATATTAAGCATACTGGCTATGAGATTGCCCCGGAATGTATACACAGCCCAACATGTCATTTTCTTCTTAACACCTTAACATCAGTGTGGACAAAAACAATGAGGAACAATGTTTTAAACATGTTTACATCAAAGAGGACTGGGGTCATAAGGAAGCAGTTCGATGGGAGAATAAATAACATTATTCCAAATTCAATAAAACTGATCAGTCATTCTACAAATGTACACTGATTTGACTCATTCCATTACCATGCAAGAATTTTATTTGTTGACTGTTGTGAAGGCATTCCTGTCATCAAGAAGGAATTTTCTAAAATTATAACCTGAGATAGTAGTAAGTGATAGAAAAGTTCCCTAAATGGCTTTTCCATGAAATAATATTTATTTATACCTACTTCTGAATACCTACTATGTGCTGAGCAGGTGCAGGGTGATATGAAATATATATTAAATTCCTTAAGGAGCCTACAGCCAAAGATTAAGAGATGGCTGAAAGATAGTGTGTTCTAGGTCATGTTGGCACAGATTACTGAAGTGAGTGGGGTGGCCTGGACACATTAAGTGGACATTTAAGATGGAACAGCTAATAAGACACAGGCAAAATGAGTCTAGAAGAATGACTAGACTGAGAAGAGAGGAAAGGAAAGAGCTAGGCAGAAATAGTAGAATGTAGAAAAGCTTTAGACCCATGGTGATTGTGGAGAATTGCAGAAGTCCAGTAACCTAGAGCATAATAATGCATATGTGGAAAGGGTGGGAAATTGGGGCCATAGGTAGAAGCCAGAATCAGGGACTTTGAGTACTAAATTGAGGATGATCTATTTTCTAGAAGGTGTAGGAGAGACTTTGAAGAAGGCTGTCACTTGCTCCCCACATAACCCTCTAAGAAGGCATGCCATTCACTTCCACTTTCCAGAAGACACAGGTGTGTTTCCCCAGGAGACCATCTGGATCCAGAATCTGTGCAGACTGGCCATCTATCATGGTCCTTCCTTGTGGGAATTTTAAATCTTGACTTTCCTTCTGGAGCTTTCCATGCTACCGAGGAAGTGATTATACAATAGCAGATGAGATCCTTGGTGTAATTAAGGATTGCTTGTCACTTTCAACATTTCCCCCCATCAAACTGTGGACAGAGAGGCCTTGGAAGGGTTTGGTTCTGATACCATACTCACTCAACCCTGCTAAGCATATTTTCTCCAGCATTTTGCAGGCAGAAATTTCTAGTAATGTTTTTTGACACTAACTCTGAGTCCTGCATTCTCTGCCTGACTTGCTGTATTTGAAGGTGGTAGCGAAACACATGGTGTATGTGTGTGTATGAAGAAGGAGGCATGGTAGTACAGATTTAGCTATGGGACTTTTCAGCTTTGCCTGTATGAAATTCATTTACTAAGAATATGTAAGTGAAATTCCGGCAAGTGAGAAAGGGTTCTGGAATTGCTTAAAGCCCATCACTGCTTGTGGATTCTTCCCACATTAAAATGTTGTCTTACAGAAGGTCAAAATGTCTTTCCTGCATGAATATAATAATGACTTACTCCTTAGACTGTAACCCATTGTGAATTTATTCTATGTGTATCTGTCTCTGGTTTTCTTTGTTCGAGTGGCAAGATTTAAAGCAGACCAATTTTATGCCTCATTCTGTGTGCACCAAAACTACTTACACAATGTTGGTTTTCAGTACCTGCTACAACAAAAACAATATCCCAGTAACAGCCCACTTTACTTTCTGTGGGTAGACAATGCCTTCACAGGGGTTATTAACTTCTCCCAGAGAAGCTTTTGTCTTTGCAATCATGAATGCATTTCTCTTCACATTAGATTTCACCAGTCGCCTTGTTGATTATGAAATGCTAAGTCAGGGTCTTTATTAGACTGGCTTTGCTTTCTCTTTAATAACTCAGGTAATTATTATATTTACAGAATTTACCTATTTTTTGAAATCAACACTTTGTTAATCATCAAACCCATGACAATCTATAAGTAGCCACTTTACGTGGCTTATATATCTAAAGTGAATGTTGGTTTTCACACATTCATTCATAACTATTATTTTTACTGATATATTAGGCAAAATATAAGATTCATTTATGAGTTTGTTCATCAACTAGTTATAAAATTCCTACTGCATGGTAAGTGCTGTCTGTATTTGGCAACAGAGATAAAATGGGAAACAAAACACAAATCTTCCCTACTGTCATGGGGTTTATAACACCTGGGCTTCTCAAAGGACATTGAATCAAAGGTTCTTCTCTAAGACTTTGTATGAAGTCTTAGACTTCATACAAGTCTTCTCTAAGACTTTGTATGAAGTCTTAGTCAGAATCAAAGATGGTTGGCACCATCATTCAGTAAAGTGGCCTGAGAAATAAAAAACCTCCGTATGGCAAGGAGCAGCGGGACCTCTCTTTTTTTAAACTTTTATTTTAGGTTCAGGGGTACAGGTGCAGTTTTATTATTTAGGTAAGTTGCGTGTCGCAGGGATTTGGTGTACAGATTATTTTGTTATCCAGGTAATAAGCATAGTACCTGATAGCTTTTCAATCCTCACCCTCCTCCCAACCTCCACCCTCAAGTAAGCTGTAGTGTCTGTCATTCCCTTCTTTGGGTCTCTGTGTACTCAATGTTTAGCTCCCATTTTTAAAGTGAGAACATACAGTGTTGGGTTTTCTTTTCCTGTGTTAGTTCACTTAGGATAATAGCCTCTAACTCCATTCATGTTGCTGCAGACATGATCTCACTCTTTTTATGGCTGCGTAGTATTCCATGGCGTATATGTATCACATTTTCTTTATCCAGTCTACTATTGATGGGCATTTAGGTTGATTCCATGTCTTTGCTATTGTGAATAGCGCTGCAATGAATGTATGTGTGCATGTGTCTTTGTGGTAGAATAGTTTATATTTCTTTGAGTATATATCCAATAATGGGATTGCTGGCTGGAATAGTAATTCTGTTTTAAGTTCTTTGGGAAATTGCCACAACCATTGGTGGGGAGCTAGTGCAGTTGTTTGGAGGTAAGAAAATACTCTGGCTTCTTGAGTTTCCAGAGTTCTTGCGAAGGTTCTTCCTCATTTGTGTAGGTGGATGTTCCTTCAATCTTTGAAGTTGCTGTCCCTTGGATGGATATTTTTTGCTTTTATCTTCTTTGATGCCCTTGGGAGTTTGATTGTGGTACAAGGTAGGTTCAGTCAACTCATTTAAGTTCCCTTTTCCAGGAGTCACTGGGGACCAGGAATGAGTCCTGGTGCATGGTAACCCCATGCAGAGTTCCCAGCCATCTCTCCATCAGCCCAGCACTTGTGTCTTCCCGCATCCACTGTCAATGCCTTCCCTCTGAGATTTGCTCAGAGTGCGCCTGCCTTCCCAATGTCCCCATCTCTTGGTGACAGATGTTCCTCTTGGCTGCGTCTAGTCAGCCATCTTGAATCAATCTCTGGACCTCTACTTATCATCCCTGAGAATCTCCTTCTCTGTTGTCACCGCTGCACCAACTGCAAAAGACATCATTTTTGCAGTGTTTGGTGGGGGGTTTGTTTACCTCTACAATTGCCTAACTGAATGACCCTGAGCAAACTGTTTAACCTTTCTATAATTAATAGGATTTCTTCTTACCTCCAAGCCCTCCCTGCTGCTCTGACCCAGGTGTGGGTGATAGATCGTTTCTTCAATTCTGCAAACCACAGCTGAGAAAGATGGCAGTGTGTAAGGCTCCTCTGATAGATTAGGAATCACGGAAGGAAGGGACATTGGCTGCTAGCTATGGCTGCTCAGACAGACAGCCCATGGGTCTTGGTTCTCTCTGGTGGATCTCTACAGGGCTTCCTTAAAGTCAGAGGCTGGCTTTGCCTTAAGATTCTTGAGCATGAGTAGAACTCTCAACCCAAAGTAAAGAGAGCAAAAATCCAGAGGACTTTTCTCCATTCTAAGGCCCACCTCCCAAGTCCTTAATTTCTGTTTTAAGATCTGGCTCATCTCAAGAAGAATGACACTTGAAATTATGACATAGAAAAACTCTATCTTCTACCCAAAGGGGTGTGGCATCGTCTGGTGATGTGGGCTGCTTAAGCACGTTTAAGCACAGTAGTCCAACACCAGTAAATGATACCCTACAGCAGGGAGATGTTTCCTTATGGTTCTGTTGAATTCTCTGGCAGAATGTGAATTCTATCCAACCTCAAGATTTGTTGCTTATCTAGTATGATTGGCTGCCTTGTCCACAACATCCTAAAGGCCCTCTGCTCTTTTCTCTTTAAGGGCACTCTAAAATGCCTTCCCAGTGTGTAGGACCAGGACTGAAAGGGCAGTTTTTCTTGGCTGCTGGTGACTTTCCAAAGCAAGTATCTTTCCCTTCTCACCTAGTCCATGGCCCCTTGTGCCCTTTATTAGCTCTTTCTGCCTGATGTAGCAGCCACAAGCTGAGAGGGCTTTCTGTGAAGTGGCAGGACCTGACACAAGCAGCTTTGTGCAGTGGGAAGGAAATGCTTATGTTATTACACACCTGGGACCTCTAAGTCCACAAGGTTCACTTTTTATTGTACACCTGGGACATCCTTATCTACACTTCTGGCTCAATTTATTTTTGGTTTGGTTTAGAAGGTTTTCTTCTCCCTAAAATCTCCCTTAAGTCTTAGGTCCTTTTTATGCAGAAATGCCTGATCTCCAGGCTCAAAAAAAGCATCTTGTGCAAGGGAAATCGTTTTAGATTTAGGAAACCACTTACACAGTAAATTTGAATTTTCAAGGTGACTGAAAACTTAAATTCAACAAATATTTTTATCCACCTAGTTTATACTCAAAAGTGTGCTAGATGCAAGGGATAGCACGGTGGTAATGATAGACATGGTCCCAGCTCTAGTAGAGCCTGTCATCTGGTGGAGAAACAGGCACTAAATCAATAGCTACAAGAGTGATGAATGTTACAAAAGAAGGGATTCAAGATGCCACAGGTACATAGAGCAGGAGCATTTAACCTAATCTAGGGGATTTGGGGAGTTTTCATTTAACTCTGCTGTTGTCTAACTGAATGACCCTGAGCAAATGTTTTAACCTTTCTATAATTAATAGCATTTCCTCTTACTCACCAAGCTCTCCCTGCTCCAGCCAAGGCTCCTGGGTCTATAAACTGTAATGTCAAGAGAGAATACTGTCAACAACAGTAAGCCTGACTGCAGAGATTAAACACAAGGAGAAAATGGCCTTGGAACCACAGAGTAGACTCCAGAGTATCAAGACCATTTGGAGGAGAGAATGGGGAAAAGGCTCGTGGGCAGACAGTAAACCCTATGATAGACATTCCATCTGTCCATTAGTATAAACCTGGCACTTAGCCCAGTGATCCTCAAATATTTGTGGAATGAATGAAATGCAAAGCAATGTCAATTTCTGTCCACAGCTGCTTGACTCTTAAGGTTAGTGTTGATCCCTTTGGGGAATATAGGCAGGAGCAGGTGACCCCATACATTGGCTAACTATGAATTGAGTGGATCCAATGACCACTGCCCTCCTAGTGCAGATCGCCCCATGGATCACTGGCTGTGTGCCCATCTACCCCTTTCTATAAGACCTTTTCTAGCCCTGCCAAGCAACTGGTTCTGTTCATGATGCTGTGGGGTTACCATAAAATATGTAATAGCTCCATTCACTTAGAAAGACTCATCCTAGATAAGAATTATCCTGCCTCATCTACCCCTCCCTCATAGTTTTTCATCTCATCCACTCCCTCCTCCTCCCCATGCCATTATCAACTTTATACATTGGACTCCATCCTGGGGCTCATACTCTGCTAATCCTGTTCTTGGAGCTAGAGAGATTGTTCAAGTGGCTTGGAGAGGAGATGGGGAAAGTCACTCTAGACAAGAAACATTCAGACTCTACCTAGGACTAAGGTCAACTACAATACTCCAAGCATTACTGGAACAAATAATAACCTTAGTCGGGTCAGCTTGCACATTCTATGCTATATATATAATGAGGGAGATGTAGTTTTCATGGCAGGTTCTCTGTTAACAATGGGCAAAGACTTTGGGGATTGATGTCTGCAGTGAAAGGATAGAAGGAACTGAAACTTCTCTCCACAGAAGCACCTGAAACCCAGTCTGTGGGCCTTTCGTGTCAGAATCTGGTGAAATGATTTTGATACCACACACAGCAAATCTGTGCATGTTTTTCTGTAACAAAGAACTGAGAAAATCAGGAGTCCTTATCAAAGGGAACCCTTTGATGACCCTCTGGTAGGCACCTTTTATAGTGAAAATGTTTGGTAAATAGAGAAAAAGGGGCCGGGTATGGTGGCTCATGACTGTAATCCTAGCACTTTGGGAGGCTGAGGCGGGAGGATCATCTCAGGTCAGGAGTTCAAGACCAGCCTGGCTAGCATGGTGAAACCCCATCTCTACTAAAAATACAAAAATTAGCTGTGCATGGTGGTGGGTGCCTGAAATCCCAGCTACTTGGGAGGCTGAGGCAGAACAGTTGCTTGAACCTGGGAGGCGAAGGTTGTAGTGAGCTAAGATCATGCCATTGTACTCCAGCCTGGGTGACAAGAGTGAAACTCTGTCTCAAAAAAAAAAAAAAAAAGAGTGAAAGTTATAAATGAAAACAATAAAAAAAAAATCCAAGAAACTCAAGGAACCTTTGATGGGAAAACTGGGTTTTTCTCTGACCTCACTACTTTCCCTCAGCCGTCATAGCCCTGCCACCTCTACATGCATTGGAGGAAGTGATTTCTCCACTTTCTGAGAACCTAGAGGACTTAATTTGCATCTCTATGATAAGAATTTTACCATTATCTTTTTTTTTCTCATCTGTTTTATTGCTACAGGATTATGGGCTCCTCTGGACAGTGTTTTATTCATCTTCCTCTCTCACTCTCCTTTACAGTGAGTAGGCCCCTAATAAATGCATGCAGAATGAATAAGTGAATCAATAATTAATAGGTAGTAAATACATTCACGCTGACTTCTATGATTCTTTTTCTCTTTTCTGTCTTAGGTTTTTAAAAGTAGTACAATAAACCTATTGCTAGTGTCTCAATATTTGCCTCCAAGAGAATAAATTGTCCTTTTAAGAAACAAAACTATCTTTATCTAAATCAAGGCTGAAAAAGATATCTAGGTAATTCCAAGTTACTGAGCACCCCTGCCCTGACTTTCAGGAATTATAGCTGCTGATTAAACATCTGTTTCCCTGCCTTTTCTCTACTTACCAAACCTTATTCATCCTTTAAGACTACTTGAATTTTTATCTTCTTACTCAGTAAAGGCTTTCTCTGTCTACCAAAGCTGGAAAAGTTTTTTTCTTTTCTGATATCTAGTATGACTCATTACTATTCCCGTTCATTCAGTACAGATGATGTAGTGACAAGCACTTTGGAGACAGTACCTTGGTTCAAGTCCTACTGTGCTACTCAGTGATGGTCAGTGACCCTTTGATCTTGAGTTTCCTCATGATGTTGATAAACTCCTGTGTTGGGATGACTGGTCTAGAGGGTGAGATGAGGGTGTGCATAGAATATGCCTGTTCCAACACCTGGTGCTTATTGAGGGCTCCATTAAAGGCAACTGCTCTTATTATTTACATATATCTTATTGCCATGCTCTAGATTGTAAATTCAAGTATTATGTATCTTTCCAAATAACAACATCTGACTTCTTGCTTTCGGTGAGAGAGATAGTCAATAAATAAACATATTATATCATGAAAGATAGTGATAAGGGCTATGAAGACAAATAAAGCAGGGTAAGGAGAGAAAGAACAGGACTAGGGATAATGTGATTGAGGAAGACTTCTGGGAGAAAGGGACACTTGAATAGAGACTGAATGAAGTGAGGAAAAGAATTATGTCTGTGCTTGGATGGAAGCAGTGCTCTCGATAGGTACAGGAAAGGAAACTCCAAAAGATGTAGAAGAATTAGAGCATCCTAGTGACACAGAGGCCCATGGAGTGGAGTTTTGCAAGGAGGAAAGTAATCCTCAGTTTCGAATGCAGTTGAGAGGGCTGGGAGGGCAACTGCAGAGAACACTTCCTGGATTAAGTAAGAAAGAGAGCAAGACCAATGACAGTGGATTGGTGAAAACAGCAGACTCGGGGATGCCCTGAGTAATCCAATGAGGGAAACCAAGACAGGGCTGTAACCAGAGAGAGAAATGGATTGAAAGGGGGGATTAGAGTTTCATCTGAAAGACTTGGTTATGTGTCTGGTAGAGAAAAAAAGAGAAGTTAAAAATTTAGGAGAGAGATAATAACTGACAGCATGGTCTTGAAGAAGGCAGGAACTGATGGTTTGGTCTTAAGAAAAGAAGTGATACCACCACATGCAGGGTAAAGAGGGAAATACTGGATATGGATAAGGCTAGGGATGGCTTCAAGGTTGCTTTCTTTTCTTTTCTTTTCCCTTCCCTTCCCTTCCCTTCTTTTCTTTTCTAGATGGATTTCCACTCTTGTTGCCTAGGCTGGAGTGCAAAGGCTCGATCTTGTCTCACCACAACCTCCGCTTCCCGGGTTCAAGCGATTCTCCTGCCTCAGCCTCCCAAGTAGCTGGGATTGCAGGCATGCACCACCACGCCTGGCAATTTTTTTTTTTTTTTTAATAGAGATGGGGTTTCTCCATGTTGGGCAGGCTGGTCTTGAACTCTCAACCTCAGGTGATCCAGCTGCCTCTGCCTCCCAAAGTGCTGGGATTACAGGCGTGAGCCACCATGCCTGGCCGACTTCAAGGTTTCTAATTAAATATATGGCAGAGTTTGCAGCTGAGACTGTGGATAAGGGTGGTGAGCTTGATTAGAGGGGTAGAAGTTTAAGCTAGAATGAATAAGAAAAGAAACCCATCAAGGAATATTTAAAAAACAAAGTTTGCTCTCTTTGATCTTGGGTGAAGTAAGCCATGTACTCCATTTAGTACAAATAACAACCCCTAACCACATTGTCCATATTGCAGGGTTTTCTAAGTTCACATCAATGAACCAATCTCTGTTTACAAGTGCGCTCTGTCTGTGCTTGCATTTTACACACACACACACACACACACACACCACTCTACATCTTTGCCAATTCATAACCAATCACCTCAATTATGGAGGGTGATAGTCTTTTCTTTCTCTAATGAGTGAGTTTCCAGTTTAGATATGTGAGCTTTACACAGTACTATTTAATACTGTGCAGTTTAGATTCAGGTAATACCACAGTGGCAGTTATTTCTAGCAGCAGGTGTGGCTGGTTACTTTTATAGACATATGCTCATTGTGATCCGGGGACTATGTTGGACACTTGATACCTATGTTATCGTATTGAAAATCCTTATAACCATACTGTAAGCTGACTGATGGGGAAACTGAAATGTATTGATATTAAGGAATTTGCTCAAGGTCTCCTGGCTTGTTAAGGTAAACTTTGAGGTTGCAGGTGCAGGTCTGGGACCTTAAACACCATCGTGTCACCTAGCTACAGCAAGAGGCTGCAGAACAATACTCTTCAGCCTGGTTTTGATATGGAAGATGCTCTTCAGCTTCATGCTGGCTTGAATTTCCTTTGCAGTGAAGGGAGAGGAGAAAGTGCATTTTAATAAGCTTCAATTAAATTAATTTCATTTTACTTCTTTTGATGTATGGTCTCTTCAAAAAAATCCAATTCTACTGATGTTTATTAAGTGCCTCTACTCACTTGGAGAGTGCCAGGCACTTCAGGGGATCTATGGATAAGTGTGATTCAGACCTGCTTCAAGAGCTCACAATCTAGTGGAGAGGATGGGAGTGTGCAATTTGCTCTAATACTAGATTGAATGTAATAAGTACCATCAGAAGTGGCCCAAACTATGGTTTTTTAATTCTGAAATGCAAGGTTATGTGACTAATTAGAAAATTGGCTTGGCAGTGCCTAAACACCAGAAGCATCACACAATAGAACTCTTATAAAGGGTCTTTATTTCAAACATGATTATGCATTTGTTCAAATCCATGGCATACAATGAGTGAAGAATGTATTGATGATGATGACATCATCTGCCGGGCTGTGAAGGTCAACAGTGTCAGCCCAAGTTGTGGCATAGTGTTGGGTGATTTAAAACTCAGGGGCAAGACAGTAAACTCACAACAATCCCAATGGTGGTGCATGACCTGCAGCTGTTCTTGCTTCTTTGTGTGTTTTGGCAAGCAACAGCTGTTCAAGACATTGAACTGCAATTGCACAAAAATATATGTTATGTGAAGTTGTTGGTTTTTATTCTTTTATAGGGTGCTTTTTTGAAGTTAACTTCAGAAATATTGTGAACTCAGAATAGGTCAAGTCCTATATATTCCGGCTAAACAATTGTTTAATACATTTTTAAGGAGATTTAAAAGTAGGGCAATAGATACTGCCATAAAATTCTTTTCCAGGTTTACTGCAAGCTTTTGGAAGAAAGAAATAGGAGCTAGAGAACATGAGCTAGTACAACGTACCATGTACAAATAGGAATTTAATAAATGCTTCCCAATTCTTTTCTTTAAATTGGTCTCCTAGATGTGTTAGGTTCTGTAATAGTCACTTCCAAAATACATAGCTGAAAAAAGCATTGCTTCTGTCTTCTAAGATTTTATATTTAAATAGAAAGGCTGGGGAAATGGTCCACTGACAGGTCAAAAGCAAGATTTCTAGTGTCATATTATTGGGAACACACACTTAGCCACAAAATCCATCATTTCATAACTTTTGTAACACTTCACACTGTTCTACCACCACATAGATGTTTGCTTCCATATCTGTCTGAACATCCTTGCATTTTCTTTGCCACACTCCCCTGCTGCAATCAGTCCATGCTTCCCTGATGGATTGGTTGCAACAGCATTTGGTGTTGCTTGGATGAGGTGATGGATGCTTCTCTCTCTTCTTCAGCTACTTGGAGTCAAAATACAAAAGTGCTGGTTAAAAGGTGATCAATCTTCCCTAATGGTTTTGTGCATTGCAAACAGAACTGCAGCCACCATGTCTTCATTAGCCTTAATCAGGGCCCACATGACCTCAGATCAGGTAATCGGTTATTTATTATAGAATAGCAGGCAATGGCCTTTTGAGCAAGTGTCAACTGTATAAAGTCTATTTGGAAAGGAAAAATAGTGGGGTTCCAGTTGCCAAGCATCCATAGGGAAGGAATTAAAGCTGGAGTGTATTTCTGGGCACCTCTACTGCTAAGCACTTTGGTTGATGGAGGGCAGTGGGTGGCTTTGAGGTCATCAGGATGGACACTCAGCAACAGCCCTTTGCCTTTTTTTTTTAAACTTCTTTTTGGCTTCCAGGGTGACATTGTTTGGGTCTAGGGACTGAAACTGGGAAATGTTGTCTTCTACAAATGGAAGATGGATTTTTAGTATCTTTGGGAGTTTGGTGTACTTCTTAAAATATGAGTTTAGAACTTGCTCTATGCCCAGTAATATTCAGGGTACTGGGGATACAGAGATGAGCACAAGCCCCAGGCTGTTGAAGCTTACATTGAATGGAAGAGACAGGTAATAAGCAAGTAAACACATACAATAGAATAAAATATTAGCACTTTCTGAAAAAAAGCAAAGTAGGTAAGGAGAGAAAGAGTGGGACGGGGACTGATCAGGGAAGCCTTCCCTGAGGAAAAAACATTTGTGTTGGGATTAAGTGAAGGGAGGTGTATTAGTCCATTCTCACACTGCTATAAAGAAATACCTGGGACTGGGTACTTTAAAAAGAAAAGAGGTTTAATTGGCTCACAGTTCTGCATTGCTGGGAAAGCCTCAGGAAACTTACAATCATGGTGGAAGGTGAAGGGGAAGAAAGGCATCTTCTTCACAAGGCGACAGGAAGGAGAAGTGCTGAGCAAAGGGGAAAGGCCCCTTAGAAAACCATCAAATCTCAAGAGAACTCACTATCGCAAGAACAGCATTGGGTAACTAGCCCCAAGATTCAGTTACCTCCCACCAGTTCCTCCCACAACACATGGGTATTAGGGAACTACAATTCAAGATGAGATTTGGATGGGGATGCAGCCAAACCATTATCAGGAGGGGTGCCCAGGGTTGTAAGAAAGGCCTTCTGTGCAGAGGGAACAGCCAGTGCAGAATTCATTCTTCAAGTGGCTTATGTTCCTTTTATTTATTTTATATTTTAGCACTTCCTAAGAATCATTCCATGGAATCAATCCATTCCATCCATTCCATAAAGTACAAGCAAAGTTAAACGAACTGAAGTAGGTGAATCACTAGAATGGTGTCTGGCATATCATTGGTGTTCAAAAAAAATGTGAGCTGCTTCTTTTCAATGTGCAGCTCAAGAAAATGACTTGCCATCCATTCTTACATACAGAGGGTGGCTACCATTTACCACTGAAACACCATATCCTATAACTTCAGGCCATCAATGGGAAGCATCTTCCTTTTGCTTCCCTGTCTCCTTTCTCTCTTTTTTTCTTCTCACCTGTGTGCTGAAACACAAGTGCCTCAAATTCAGGTTTTTAAATAAATAATTCAATAAAATCAAATTCAAGTTTTTAAATAAATAAAATAAATGTAATCCACAGATCACAGAGTGAACAGCTGATGACTCTGTGACAACATCATATCACATCTACATATTCCATACCTTGATCCTTAAACAACACATGCGCACACAGAACAGTAGGAACATCTGAATTAGGTATTAAAGTGGAGTATAAATAGAAATGGGTAAGTTTTGTGGGTAGCTGAGAATTTAGAGCATTTAGGAGTTCGTAGCATCATTTTAGTGCAGGAATGTTGGTCTTTCTTGCTAGGATCCGTAGAGACACACATGATAATGATGCCTTTTCAGGGCTTAGTAAAACATTGTAATCTGTATAATATTGTGATTATCTCCAAAGCTATCCTTAAAATGTTTCGGGCCCTAATATCAGTGTTCAAAATCCCAAAATATTATTCTCATCAGCAAAATATTGCTCCTACACACAGGTACCTCTTCTCCTTTCTTCACTTGCTAATAATAATAGCAAGTATTAATATAAAGTATTTGTTGAGCAATTATTAAATATGTCATCTCTAACACAACAGTCCAAAAAGACAGGCCTAAGTTCTTCTACTTTATAGACATTGAGACTCATAGAGGCGTGAAGTCCTACAGTATAAATGAGAAGCTGGGATGGCCCTGGATATGACTGCCTGTAGAGCCAGTTCTTCACTCATACTATTTGTTATTTTTCAAAACATTCAACCATTCTCTTCCCTTTGAGAGTTTATCATTTTTCTCCATAAGTCCTGGAGAATCTTTCTTGGCAATGTCCTGATAATCTATTCAGTATTTTCCTACCCTAGTTCTTTCTTTCCTAGTCTTTATCCTTTCAAATCTAGACTGCTGTTCTTTTCTATTGGTCCTCCAGACTCCAAATACCTTCCAGTATCAGCTAGTCTTATGCACTGTGATTGGATAGTTAAATACTACTTTGATACAAGGCTGCCATCTTACTGTTGGAACTCTCCACTGTTCTTATAGTAATCATCAGGCTCTGAACACTGGCTTCCCAGCCCTGTATAATCTACCCCACTTTATTTATCCAAACTTATTTCTGCAGCATGGCTGAAGTCCCTATCCATGGAACTCACTGGGTGTGTTCCCCCTGATACCTTGTCTCAAACTGTATGCCCTACTAAAAGGGCCTCCACCTTTTCTTTACTTTCTAAAAGATCCAGATCAATTTTTCCCTCTACCATGAAATTTCTTTTCCCTTCTCCTGGCATATTGATCTTTCCCTGTGAACACTTTCTGTAAACTTGAAAGGTCTATAAAACGGTCCTTTTTATATAGTCTTTCAATAGAAACTGTTTATCTTACAAAAGATGCCCCTTACTGAAATTGGATTATTTTCTTTGGTGATGGGTGACTGTGTTCAGCTGAAACTAACAGAAAACACCACAAATGTGACTTACCAGTTAGAGGTTGAAGACATTAAGTAACAAAACATTGAAAAGTATGCTGTCCAGGGTGAGGCAGCTGTTTAATGATGCCATTTGGGAGCCACTCTCTTCTATCTTTCCGTTTCATCATCCTTGATGTATATGCTTTCAGCCTCCAGTTTGTTGCCTCTTAGTCACAGTATAGTTGCTGTACCTTCAGGCAAGAGAAATGGAACAGCAGAAATCCAGGTATGTCTCATTGGTCAGCATTGGTCAGAATTATATAACATGTTACCCCTAGCTGCAAGGGAAGCTGGGAAATTGAGTTTTGAGCTTTTAAGCTTGTATAGAGAAAGTAGGACTGGAAAAATGTGCTCAAGAACTGATCTTAAGTAAACAAGCCTGTAGTATAAGCCACAGTAAAGCTTAATGAATAGATTTTTGTATTCATATAATGCTCCATTCTTTTATGATGGGAAAGATAGTAGAGTGAAGAAAATGGAACGCTGGAGTCAGATTCAATTGTTACTGAATATTGGCACTGTCCTCTTGTAGTCTTGAGTAAGTTACTGTTCTTTCTGAGACAGATTTCCTCACCTAAACATTTGGCTTCATAATAACACTGCCTCTTAGAGTTACTGTGATGATTAAAAGAGGCGATGCCTGCAGCCTATGATGTGGCACATGTCAATTCTTTTTCCCCTCTTCCATTTGAGGCCCTGGTAGATGTGGAGAAAAATCCTAAAAACAATAAAACAAACCAACAAACAAACCAGAAAAATTGAATCAATGAAGACAATATCTGCCACCAGCTAGTCCCATAAACTCGTTTCAATAAGGAAAAAATATCACCCCAGTAATGGAACTGCAGGAGTGTTTTAGATTTATTTATCTTGTAATTGAGTGGAAAGGAAATCTCTGAATGTTTGTGAAGGTGTTGACCCATGGATACTAAGGTATGTGAAAATAACTCACACATCTCAGGTGTTTAATGAGGATCAATAACAATTTGTGGGCCCATCAGCTCTACAGTCCTATCACCTCAAATCACACACAGGAACCCTGCTTCTGAAAAGTGACACTTGGGAGAGAGAATGGCAGAGTGAAATCCAGTTAGCAAGATCTGCAAAAGAGGCACATGTGCCAGAATCATGCGTGATCCCAGAAAAAAGTATATATATATACTATTTTATATATATATATAAACTATTATAATTATATATATATACATATATATATCACAGCACATTCTTAGCCTACCCACCTCCCACTACCCCAAAAAGCAGGACAACATTTTCCATATATTCTATTGAAGTTTTTTTTTTTTTTAAAACTTGTTGGCACAGAAGCCTGTATCTGTAGATATTTTAAAAACTTTACTTATATTTATTTGAAATGTGTTAAAAAGCCACATATTCTTTTTTTTTCTTTTGATAAAAGGAAAAGCAACACCCTACCAGATGCTGGGAGGAATAGTAAGCAAGTGATTCAATCAGAATTCTCCTATGGGGACATAGACTCTCTCGGTCAATGTCACAGAATGAAATAGTCTCAGATTCACCCAGCAGTGAGTTATTCCATCTGGTTGTAGCAATTAGGAGCTGAAGATGACGGGAAGTTAAATGACTATCTTTATGAAACAAAGCAAAATAGAAAAGGGAACAGCTGGGGGACTGGATGGCTTAGGGATGCAGAATTGGATCTAGAATAAAGAATCTGTTACTTCGAGTTGCTAGTTATAATGCCAGTGCAGGTTAATACAAATTGAAGGTTGCTGCTGTGTGCTAGCAGTTAGCTGTCACTTGCCTGAAATATGACCATAACATTTACAGTACTGTCTGGATTGAGGTCTCTAGAATGTAATGTCCTTTTTACTTAAAGGCCAAGCCACCAGATTAACGACATAGACGGGGGTCATTGAACTTCAGCTCTGGAAAGGATGTTGTTACCAAGTTCAGTCTGTGAATTGCCAGGAATGTTATGTCTTTTCTTTGCATGTGTTATAGTCTAAAAAAGATACATAGCTTTTATCAAATCCAAAGGAAAGAATGTGAATCCACCAGTCCTCTTCTACCCTCTTCCCCCACAAAATGTTAAGAACTTGCTTTAGACCTTATCTTTGGAGTTGGGTAGTCTAGAACATAAGCTTTTGGCTTACTGCTCACTCGCTGTGTGGCCTTGGGCAAGTTATTTAATCTCTACTAGACTTATTTTTCTAATTTATACAATGGGGATGATAATATTGTTTATCCTATTTCATAATGTTTTGTGAGGAAAATTTGAAATAATATATGTAAATCTTTTTACTGTAACATATACTAAGGATCCAATAAATATTGGCTCTTATTATTATGTTGAGGTATGCTGAAAGTTAGTGGCAGAAACAGGACCAGAACGTTGATACCCAACTCACTACTCTGGCCTTTGGAAAACATGATGACCCTATCTCTCTTCTTGTTTGTCACACCCTTCATGTTTTGGCAGGACTCAAGAGCCAACATAAGGTACTGAAATCAAATAATGATTTCTACCATTACAGTGCTAAGTGGTCAACTTCTGCATTTTGAGCTCTTTTTCAGAATTCTTTAAACATCTTATCTGCACTGCAGTGTAGAAAGGGAAATCACAGATAGAAGGGAAATCATACTTTGGCTTTGCAACACCCTCTACCCAAGTTGCCCAAGACAAAACTGTGAGCAAGGTTAGACGTCTGACTCATTAGTAAGAGGAAGTCTTTTTAGGCAGTTAAGAGGAAGTCTTTTTAGGCAGTTCCTCTGTTGAATAGATGAAGTGGATCAAACAAAAGGGATGACAGATTAGAAACTCTCTGGTGGCTAAGGTACTGTTTACTGCAGTATAAATGACTGGTGTTTGGGAAATGACAGATGAGAGAGAATACAAATGTGGACATAAATAATTTCCAGGTTTCTACAGTGGAGGAGAGTCATGGTTGTTTAGGATGTTGACAGGGAATGGAGAAGTCATTGGTTGGAGTTTCAAGGAAATGAGAAGAGCTTGGAGAGGACTTTTGAATTAATCCATTGATCCACGAGTTACCATGGCCTCTGTGTTGCATACAGAAGGTACCATGAAGGGGTATAGTTCTTTTGCTCTTTTCTCACTGCCTGATCCATTCTAAATGTAACTCTTGTTCCAGTCCAAGTGCAGCAATCTTTAAAGAGAGAAAGCATTGGGATGAGGATGAGGCCATGCTCAGCCAGTCTGGGAGATCTCTAGGGGAAAATGACATAGAAAAAAATAGTAATAAATATGCTTAAAAGAAGGCAAGGAAGTAAGCAAGGAAGGAAGAAATAAAGAAAAAGAAAGGAAGAAAGAGATAATGAAAAGAAGGGGGTTGGGAGGGAGGAAATAAAAGAAAAAAGGAATGGAAAGAAAGAAAGGAAAGAGAGAGGGAATATGGTATATCAGTTATTCTGCATGATATGTTTGAGTTGAGTTTGTGATGGTGTTACTTGTCCCAGGGGATCAAAAGAAGTCTCCAATTAATTTGTAGCCACTGTAACCATCTAGCATCTATTTGCTTAGTTTTCAATAATGATAATAATGGTTCTGATTAAATAAGGCATGTTGTCAAACTTATTATTTGCAAACATATTACTATTGTAACTGGTATTTGCCTTGTGCTTTGTCAGAGGTTTTATGTCCATGCATTCGTTCATTTCTCTATTTTGTGCCAGTTCTAGGTACTGTGGTTACATGCATGAAGAGACAAAAATACCTAAGCTCATGGAACTTGTGTGTAAATTGGAGAGAACAGACACTATATATGATATCGTATCAAATTATGTACAGTAATGACATATGAAAAAATAACTAATGATTACTAGGCTTAATACCTGAGTGATGCAATAGTCTGTGCAACAAATCCCCATTGCACAAATTTACCTAAATAACAAACCCATACGTGCACACTGAGCTTAAAATAGAAGTTTAAAAACAAATTTGTCCTTTAAGTCCATTTCTTAATGATTTCTTAGTTGTTTCATAAGCTTTTCTCGTTAGACTTTGAGGCAATCATATAAAATTATAAGTTGAATTAAATCAAATTATTAATAAATTGTAACTATCCAGGGGGTCACAAAATGGCCTTTTTGTGGACCAAAATTAGCCTACAAACATACTATATTTGGCTCATCATGTTTTAAATCTTTGGGCCAGTATGTAAAAATCCAGATATCTGAATTATTTTGAGAAATTGTAAAATTTGGAATAAAGAATACAGATTGGTCAATAGATACAAACATACATGTAAATAGAAGCGGTAAGTTCTATCTAATATTTGGTAGTAGAGTAAGGTGAGTATCATAAAACAACAACCCAACACATAGAAATGATAAATACTTGGGTGATGTATACCCTAAATATCCTGACTCGATCATCACACCTTCTATGCATGCAACAAAATTTGACATGTACTCTGTAAATATGTATATTATATAATGTATTAAAAAGTAAATTTTAAAAGAAAAATGAGCCCAAAGAAGAAAACAATTAGTTTTAATTGTTTAATTTAATGCAGTAAATTGTAGTTCCTTTATTTGTTTGAAAACAGAATTTTCTTTAAAAAAAGAAAAAAAAAGAATAGACATTCCCATAAAAGGCAATCATTTGCTGGAACTGAGTGGCAATTGCTGTCTTTAGAAGGAGGACAATTCTCCAATTCCTCAATGGTACAACCTGAGTTTATTTCCCCATCTCTTTTATCTAAATGGCCTTGATGTCATTTCTGTTCCCTGCCTGTCCCTGCTCTCTCCCAGGTAGTTAGCCTTAGAGAGATTAGAAATAATCATAAATGTACTTCGATTTGAGTCAGAGACAGATATCTCAGAATTATTGTATATAATCTATAAATCCAATGCAACCCAAGCATTGCCTGTGAATTCAATTAATAATATTCTTTGCATAACTTGAATATATGTGTATATGTGTGTTTGTGTGTGTGGGGGGTGTAAAATTTTAGAAGGCTAAAATAATTACAAATTATAATGAATAAATACATATTTGAATCTTACTAAATTTCAATCATCTGTATTTTATTAATTAGCAGATACTAAAAATATAATTGCTGTCAAATATTTGTGCCTTAAAAAAAATCCTTAAAAAGGAATGCTTAAACTTAAATTCAGAAAGGTTGGAAAGAGCTGTTCTCTTCCCCTTACTGATGACAAAATAGAATCCAAACATAGACAGTTATGTGTTCAAAACTGATCAGCCAATTAATGGTAGCAGGATATATGTTTGCAAATAGGCTGCCTCAGATCTCTTTCAGTTCTTGCCCTGACACCCAAAAGTCAAGAGGGTGGAAGGTGACCCTTTCTAAGACTTTGACATGGAAATTCTTGATTCTGTTTCAGGAATGGCAAATTCCAGTTTACAGAGGGATGGAAAAGATTTCTTTCTTGTGATAATAGAATGCAGGACAGTATTTCTCAATAGCCACATCACTGACATTTTTTGACTGGATAATTCTTTGAGGGGATTGTACTATGCATTATTGGATATTTAGCAGCATCCCTAGCCTCTACACAGTAGCTGCCAGTAGTAGCCTCCCCCACACTAATTGTCACAATAAAAATATCTCCAGATGTTGCCAAATGCCCCTTGTAGAGGCCCACAAATGCCCTTTGGAGAGGGCTATAATTGACATTTTTTGACCGGATAATTCTTTGGGGCAATTGTATGGTGCATTATGGATTATTTATTTATTTATTTATAAAACACGGACTAATTTTGTCACCCAGGCCCAAGTGCAGTGGCATGATCTCAGTTCACTGTAACCTCTGCCTCCGAGGCTTAATTGATCCTACTGTCTTAGCCCCCCAAGTAGCTGGGACTACAGGCATGACCACAGTGCCCATCTAAATTTTTTTTCTTTTTTTCTTTTTCTTTTTTTTGTAGAAACAGGGTTTCACGATGTTGCTCAAGCTGGTCTTGAACTCCTGAGCTCAAGCGACCCACCTGCCTCAGCCTCCCAAGGAACTAGAATTGCAGGTGTGAGCCACCATGCCTGGCCCATTATAGAACATTTGGCAGCATCCTTAACCTCTACATAGTAGATGCCAGTAGTAGCCCCCCCACCACTAATTGTCACAATAAAAACATCTCTAAACATTGCCAAATGTCTTTTGGAGAGGGCCACAATTGTTCCCAGTTGAGAATCACTTCTTCAGGATAGACTGTTGTTAAACCATTGATTCGGAGTCCCAGGGAAAGACTGGACACTCAGCAGTGAAGCATCCTGCTGACCCCCAGAACACTGCCTTGACATCTGCTCACAAACCCCTACTCTCCATCCTCAAGGGCAAGGTGTAACTTAGCTACAGCCTTTTCCCAGATGCCTGTAGCTTCTACAATTCAATCTTTTTTATGTGTAAGTATCTTTACACTTTTCTACTTTCAAAAGACTCTTAGTGATTTCTAATACCTCAAATTGCACAGGTACATGGCTTTTTGTCTCTTTCTCTATCTGTGTCTTTTTTTTAGCTTTTCATTGTAGAGTTTCCCACTTTTTATTTTTTCTTTCCATGTTTATTGCTTTTGTGTCCCTGTCTTCTTGATTTCATTTTGGTGTGGAACCTGTCTTTCTCTGCTTGTATCAATATCTTACTACCTAGATTTCAATTTCATTTTATGGTTTAGCCTTTTGGTGTTTATCTCCCCAGTCCCTATCAACCTTTTAATGACTGTTTGTGTTTCTGGGTCTTTTTTCTTGTGGCAGCTTGTCTTTTGGACTGCCTCTCTCTGTTTGTATCTTTGCAGCTATTTTTTATGGTCTCCTCCTACTTTTGGAGAATAGCGATACGTTGTTATGACATTTCTATTTGTGACTGCCTTTTTCCTCTATTGACTTCCCTTCCCCTTTCTGCCTTTCTTTTGAAAATGGCCCATCTGGACTAAGTTTCTATCAAGATCTCTTTCTATAGGCAGGAATTTTCTCAGGCATGTAATGGAAACCTTTTACTTCTGTTGAATGGTAATCCTAAGGGGAGGTCAGGGAATGGACTCTTCAGTTAACTGCTCAGAGGCAATTGTTTGTTTTACTTCATATAATCGAACTTTTATAAAACTTAGAATATTACATCCAGCAAGGTTAAATATTTAGCCTTTTGTAAACTTTGTAAAATAAAAATAGAACTTAAATGATTCATTATAAAGCAATTATCTTAGAAAATAAATAGGTAACACATTATTAGAATCAATTTGTTCCCAAAGCTATGAGAAATAAAATCAATAATTTTTAGAGCTAGATAAGGTGTTTTAGGTAATGTTTAGGAATAAGAAACTATAAGAGTAGGATTTGGCTATTTGCAAAGTACCTGACTTTTCCCTTGGTTCCTAAAGAATTTCGAAACCAAAATGAGGGCACTATAAGGTTCACAAGGACTGAAAACTATTTGATCTTCTCATTTTTGGAAGAAAGTGAGAATCGTAATATACTTGCGAAACAGATTGGATTCCATCTGGTGTAGCCAAATTAATCCTTTTTTAATGATTGTTTATATTGTGTATCCAAAATCAAACTCAGTATCAAGAGTTAATCAATTACAATTTATAATCATTTTGGCTCAACAAAGCAAGAGGGAATTGTAAACAGTAAAGTTTATTTTATGGTATAAACATGTTAAAAACATGAATCTTCATTGGACTATATGTAAATTAATCAAATTATCTCCAGTTTTTGTTGTTCTTGTCTGTTTGTTTAAATGTGGTGCAGGAAAAAGCAATGGCTGCTGAGACTGCAGAGGTTTGTGAAGAAGTCTGTTAGGTTTTCTGAACATTCCTCCCCTCCAACCAAAAAAATAACCCAACCAGACTAAGACAAAAACCTGAGAAAACCAGGATGGAAATTTGACAAGAGGTGTAGGAACTAAACAAGGAAAGGGAATGTTTCTCTTCTCTCTAGTGCAGGATAAATTTCATCAGTTCCCTGTCTGAACCTCATTAGCCTTAATAATACACTATCAAAAAGTCAACTCTATGCAATTAGCATTTAAAGGTACTTGATATTTTAGGTGGGAAATTTATTTTCTCTGAAAAATCACACATGCCTCCAACAACTTGAAGCTTACTAAAATTTATAGCAATGACATTGAATTCAATTACATTCAATCAAATTCCAGGCATCAAGTCGTTATTAAATATTTACCTCTATGGTCATTGTGCTATGGTTGGGAATAAGAATAATACTAAGGTAAGATCTTCTCCTTTACAAAGCTCTCAGCTGATTAGGAATCCCATACATTGCCAAATGTCACTGTTTCAGCTAACAATGTTTCTACCATAAACAGAACTGACTCAAAGGGGCAAAAAGTAAATAAACTACATGACATGGGAGCATACTCTCACCTGAGCCTTAGAGAGGAAACTGACATCTGTCAATTCACTTGTTCTGTTAATTCCACTTTGATATTTCTTAAATATATCCACTCACTAGGGCTAAGCTACACCATAACTGACTTCTAGGCATTCATCTTTCTTCCATTTAAATTCATTCTCCACCTTGCAGCTATTTAGTTTGTTCTTCTAGCAATACATTGGTTAAAATTAGTCTATGACTTTTCATTTCTTTTGGGATAAAATGCAGTATAGTATGCAGTGGTAGGAAATTAAGCACTAGAATTTGTGTTTAAATCCTAATTTCCTCTTATCTATCTCTTTGCCCTGCAGCAAGTAATTTTACTGCTCCATGGTTCAGTTATTTTATCTGTGAAATGGGGATAATAACATCACTTACTTCATAGGGTTACTAGTAGGAAAAATTAGTTAATACCAGTAAGATGATTTGTAGAGAAATAGCAACCTTCAATTAATGTTAACTGTTATTATTGTTGCCACCTCTAGACACTCATCCCTTCGCACTGCCCTTTTCTCATTCTTCCCTGGATTGTTTTGAGTTTCTTAGAACCTGTACGTGCTGTTCCCTTTGTCCCCATCACTAGACTGACTCTTACTTGACTTTCAGGACTTATGACTTTAACTTCCTCCAGGAATCATCTTCTACCACTCCTCTGCATGGCAGGTTAGATGCCCCTCTTAAATGCAGGGTTAACCTCTATCATACATTTCACACCTTGTATTTACTTGTTTGCTTCCCTATTCTTCCTTCTACAATGCATACACTTTGAGGGCAGAAACTCAGCTGTTTGTCTTTGCAGCTCTATCACCTGGCACAGTACCTGGTTCATTCTCTGCAGAATGAGGAAACCTCAAGTAAGCATCCACTGAAGGGAACAGTGTAACATAGCTCATATTACCAAATATCTGAATGTTAAAGGCTTATGTGTTTATGAGTAGGCAGGTGTCTTCATGGAACTCTGGTATCTTCCAGATGTTCATAGGTATATCTGGAACGATGAGTATCTGGCCAAGTAATATATGGAATCAGGAATATGTCTCTCCTAAAGAGTTATATTTTGATCAACCCCACTCTCACTGCAGTGGGCAAGCAGGTACAACTTAGAGTTTTCCAAACAGTTCAGATTATGAAACCTGTCGTTAGTTAATATATTGGAAAACCCAATTATAGTGCCTTAAAGAGCTATAATAGGAAACACAGTTTGGAAAATATAAGTCTCAGTTAGTAACCAAGATGTCTTTTTTTCCTCTTGATTCTAGGATTATTTCAGGAGGTTGTGAGAGACACAATGAGGCCTTCAGCTCTGGGTAGACTAGTTTCAGCTGGAGCTCTGAATGGGCATCAACCATCACAAGTTGAAGCCATTCAGGGATGAGAATTATTTTAGCTGTTAGAACCTTTCTCCATATAAATATTTCTACCTTTCCCCTCCAGTGGTATTCTCTGAGCAGAGGAGATGGGGTGCATAGTGGCCTTAAAAGGCACAGCCCCAAATTTCACTGGTTATGTGGACATAATATGACTTTAGGATTTCTTATCACCCACTTCAAAAACCCCAGGGTCACTTAATTAAAATGACTGATTCCTGGAGCCTCAACATGTGCCTACTAAATCAGACAGTCTATGAACGTGAGACTAAAACCAACGTTTGTACTGAGTTCTCCTGTGACTCTTATGCTCCCTCATGTTTAAGATTCTACCCTGAGTAGAGGCCACTTCAAAAATAGAAACTTTTTAATAGGTCTGTGTTTACAAGGTAAATTCTGTTAAGCCATAAACCATCCCATTTGGAATTAGTACTATAAGTATGGTTCTTATTTCTTACACACACACACACACACACACACACACACACAGGTTTTTTGAAAAAAATAAACATGTTAAGAGAAGACATTTGAAAATTTAAAGAACTTAGATGTTTTATTTTGTGAGAAGAACAATTTTGGGGCAAGTCGCTTAACTGTCTGAGCCCCGTCGTACCATCTGGGAAATAGGAAAAGTGGCATCTGCCCTTGCTCCTCACTTGGGATGGGAGAGTCAAATGAGAAAGACTGAAAGCTAGTGTAAAATCTAAAGTACTATGAAAAACAAGGTGTTACGATGTCTTGATACACATTTGGTAAGACAGGAGTCTTGTTACACATAATAACATTTTTCTGAGTAATATAGTTTGGTTTATTTTTCTGTGGGGTTTAAGAGTATATTTTGATAACTGAGAGTTTAAAACAATAATTTCAGATGTATTAAAAATTGAACATGATTATTAGAAGTAACAAAAACTTCTGGGATTATATAAAATTGAGTTTTATACAACATTCTCTTTGACTCTAACAAGAGTTAAATGTTAGGAATCATTGATGTAAACTATTCTTAAATGATTCCACATTCCAAGCAAATGCTCTGGAGAACAAATAGGAGAATCATGTCTGAAATTAACTTTTTACCAATGCCATGTGGAGTAAGATTATCGAAGCATCTTACATTTAAGAATTTTACCTCAGACTTAAATAGCATGTTAAATAAAACAGGCAGAATTAACAAATCCTAATATCAACTTTGATTTCAACTTTAGCTCTTTTACACTTTTATAAGGCCCTTTCCTCTCATAAATGTAAACCTATTTTTTAAATGGAAGCTAATTTGTTAAGTCCATTCTATCAGAGGTAAATTGAAAAATGCCAGCAGGCAAGATAAATTTGACAGAAAATAGGTAAAATCAAAGTTTTATTCATGTACCGTGGTTAAGAATGAAGATATTAAGATAAATTATTTTAAGTGAGGACTGTCCTTTTAATAGGCCTCACTCTACAGCCTTGTCTCATTTTTCATTTTCACAAGGTTCTTAATGTATTCTTTTCATTATATAAGACATGCCATATTTGGCCTTTTCATGAAATGTATCTGATATTCTCCTTTGACAGCCATTCATGTGAAAAGAAAAGGTCCTAATTCTGTCCATCGCCTACATGCACATATTCATAGAAATCATAGATTTTTGGTAAAATATACTATATACTTATACAGCATCTTAATCTCAGAAACCCAAAGGGTTTAGATCCATAATGGTACCATATTTCCTTTCTGTATGTTGAGAGATACACATGGTCAAGTTTCCTAAAACTTGAATCTAACTCAATCTAAATTATATGATTTCCATTTCTACACAGTGGAACAAGTGTGTGTGAAATAAAATCACCAGCTCAGAGGCATTCACCCAAATAAATCTTGGAGATTTTCTGTACCATTTCATCCCTCTACTTCTATATCTAAATATTACTACTTTTAATTGGATGTAAAATACATCCTTCTCAATTTATTTTTGTTTGTGGGGGATGGATGAAACTAACTGTTCCCCTGCTACTTTATAAACAAATATAAAATGTGGATGTGTAGGTATTTTAAATGCTAACAGTAGAATTTTAGTATCTAGTTAATAACTCTATTGGTTGGAATTTAAATCTTTTCAGGAGGAAAAATTAATCATCCATTATATCATTCATCTTGGTGCTGTCACTCTCTTCTTGAAATCAGAAAAGCATCGTAGTTTTTACGTGGTAGTTTTTCCTTGTTGGAGGACAGTTGCATTTTACTCCACACTGTTAAATGCATTAGGACATGTAAGAGAAATATAATTCTGTAATTATTCAGAACTCAGTTGGTTGTTTATGTGATATTCAGCAAGATACTTCCCCCTCACCTCCAACTTCTTATAACACAATTTCAAAGCACCAATCGTCTTCCTCTTTTAAAGTAACACCATGACTGATTGCCTTACATTTATATATGATCTTGTTCTAATGTCCTTTCTAAAAATAAGAAAAAAATATTCCACAAGTAAAACGAGAGTATGATAGATACTTCGCCATGGTGCTGGTGTAGACTTGTGTGAGGGGGAGAACATGGAATGGTATGTTCTCCATTCATCTCTAGTTTTATTTCCTAGATGAGTTATGGGTGAATACTGTGACAAAAACAAAACAACAACTAAGATGGAAAAGTCCCGGGATTGAACAGAAACGAGGACTTAAACTGCTTCATTATTTTATTGTATTGTTTTTGTTTTCGGTTTTTTTTTTTTTAAAGGAAGTTAGAACAAGAAGCAGCTAAGGACAGATAAATTGGTAGCAGATTGTGGTTTATGATAATGACAGTCCCGAAGGGACTTGGCTTTCTTTGTTACATTGAAGTAAATTGCATTACTCAAGATGTATACTAAGAAGGATAGATAATGAGGTGTATGGAGGAAAGGCATGATGACTATTTTTATAGTATTGTTGACTACCAAAATGAATGGAAGGGAAGACGGGACCAGGTGGAGTTCCTTGGGTTAATTTTGATGTACCTTATAAATGATAAAATTTCCACCCACTTCTCTTAGAGGGATAAAAATATTTGAAAGTGTCTCAAACAATTGCTGACCACTATTTCAATTCCTTTTCCTAACTTCTAGTACCTTTGATTTACTCTAAATTCCTAATTTCTTGTTAAATGAGACCACATTTGTTTATAATTCACCTGGGTTAAAAATAATGTTTTCTTCTGGGAAGAGGAAAGAGGAAGAGAGTGCTCTAGCTTCTTGATCCAGAAACAGACTCTTATGTAAAACCCCCAGACTCTTATGTAAAACCCCCAGGAGATTCTGTAAGATATCAGGGAAGATTCACCTAAAGATTAGGACCCTTTGAGCCTGACAAATCTCCTGTTGAGTGCCTTGCTTTCAACCAAAGCTGAGATAAAAAGTGCGCGCATGTGCACACATGCTCAAATACACAGGCAGAAAGCTCTCAGCTACAAGACCCGCTTCCGTAGTTTACAGAGCACCTGTAGCCCATTTCCCCTGTGTTTTTTAGGCAAATCTTTGTTATTGTGGTTTATGACAGCCACATATAATCTGAGTACCACTTCCTCCCTTCTTAATTCTCCACCATTTATGCCAATTAGAAGCAAAATAAAAGGGATGATTTCTGGTCACTTAAAATCGGGGTGAAGCAAGGATGGAGGTTGTCCTGCAAAGGCATTTTAATTCTAAAGAAAAAAGAGATTAGTGACCTCTACCCATCTTAGAGAATAGAGTGTCCTGACATCTTCCCTTCCTCCTTTCTCCTTGATATTCTCCCTCTCCCTAGTGCCACATTGAGAGGAGATTCACTCCTAAAAGAGTGTGTCATTTTAAGTTGACTTTCTTGGAGCTGAGCTAAGAGCCATTGCCAAGGCCAGTGGGCGTAAATTCAGTCCGCCTGACGGGAGATGAAGGGTTGTGGGATTTATG
Source organism: Pongo pygmaeus (assembly GCF_028885625.2). Taxonomy (NCBI): domain Eukaryota; kingdom Metazoa; phylum Chordata; class Mammalia; order Primates; family Hominidae; genus Pongo; species Pongo pygmaeus. The sequence continues at coordinate 78,003,075 of NC_072388.2, forward strand.
ACTTATTTGAGTTCTCATATATCACCCTCTGTGTCGCTCGCTTATGATGGCCCTGCCAAAAGATAAAGAAGTGTAGGACGCTTGGTACGGGCTGTGGTGACAGGCCAGGGACAAATGTCTATGTTGGGTAAATTGATTTGAATGGCTCTAGTGAAATATCAGGTTAGGCTGAAAATATGATTGGGTTTAATGATCCTGCTTACTTGGTAGACTGTCGGGATTCCAAATCCTGGACAAGTTAATTAAGGCATTCTGTGAAGGGGGTGTGTATGAATATTTGTAAATCCATGTAATTATTAATGTCAATAAATACCACCATGTAAAAACTCAGACCTGTTCTTACACATAATATATTGAATGTCCATTGAATACAGGGAATATTACTTACAATTTATAGAGTATTTATCTGGGAAAAACTGTGAGAATATTATTTTTTCTCCACATCCCAGAGTCAACAAGCAGAGACCGAAAGGCATAAAAATGTGGAATGAAAAGATAGAGAGGAGATAAGCAGTTTATTCTCTCTTGGCAAAATTTAGTAGACTTACCCTTAATAGTGGAGAAGAAATTTTTATGTGAAATTGGGGTTGTTTTAGGCCACTAACCCAAAGATTAAATGGATTACTTTTTCAATTACAAAAAATCATCTATTGTTACCTTATTTTTTGAATGTGGCTATTCAGTTAAAAATAATAGAGTTTAGATTTCTTTGTAGGACCAAAATTTTTTTAGCAGATTTCTGTTTTTCCACTTAAAATTGCTTCCAAATTTCTGAGTTTACTTCTAATAATGGGTATGCTTTCCTTGCTATTTTTATCTCTAGATAATTGTTGACTGCTTGTAGTTTTTTCTTGTTGGGCATGAATGACCGGCTTCATCTTCCAAAAGTGTTACAAAACACCAGTTATTTCTTTGAGCTTTACACTTTTCCTTTGCAGAAAGGAGCCTTATTTACATCAAAATGAATTCCCAGGAGAGTTTTCCACTGATGCTGACTGGTTAACAGAACTACAGGCGAGCAGGAATCCCTCGCTACCTGGCCTTTTGTTCCCTGGTTTCATCTGGATCTCTGGGAAAATTTTCCATCTTTATTTGCCATAAAGTATGATTTCTTTATTTCAACGAGTGGCTAAGAACACTGGAATGCCATCTTTAATGAGTGTAGGGAGGATGGTAAATTGGGTTTAGAGAAGAATATTGTTAAATATGTTCAACTTTTAGAACCCAAACAAAAACACAACCAGTGTCAGTGTTTGAGAGTGCTGTACTCATCTGTGAACGTAACAGAGAGGAAAGGTGTCTCCGAAAGAACTCTTCATTCTTAGAAGAGGCCCCAGAATAATCACAAAACTTGGAACTGTATCTATGGAATATAGAGGCTTCCTTGTCTTGGAGTGGATTCTTAGAGTAAAACATGCCTATAACCTTCTGTTCTTTTATCAGCTTCAACTGACTGTGAATGATGTACTCACTGAGAAAAATCCATTTGCTCAGGTCTAATTTTAGGTAATTTCTCTTTCTCTATGTTAATGGAACCCATAACTGTTTTGCCTACTGGTTTCCAACTGAGGGCTAATATAACAGTTTCCATTCAACAATTGTATTGCTTTTTCCCCCCCTTATTTCCTTTTCTTTCTTCATATGAGAATGTTGAGAATAAGAGAGATTAAGAAATTTACACAGCTTGTAAGGGACAAGGCAGCTTTTGGATCCAATTATGCATGCCTCTAAAACACATGTTCTGCACCACACCATTTTTTCTGTTATGTTTAAGAGATAAAAAGTTGTCTGTCTGTCTACCTCTCCAGGCTAATGTCTCACCACATTCAATCTAACTTCTCCTTCTCCAGGCCAGGATTCATGCAGTCCCTACCTGTAATGTGCTTTTTCATATTCTTTTTTATTTTAAATAGAGACAGGGTCTTGCTCTGTTGCCCAGGCTAGAGTGCAGTGGCGCAGTCATACTTCACTTTAATCTCAAACTAGACTCCTGGGCTCAAGCAATCCTCTCATTTTGGCCTACCAAGTAGCTAGGACTATAGGTGCATGCCACCATACCTGGCTAAATATATATTTTGTGTGTGTACTTTTTGTAGAGACAGGATCTTGCTAGGTTGCCCAGGCTGGTCTCAAACTACTGACCTCAAATGATCTTCCTGCCTCAGCCTCCCAAAGTGCTATGATTATAGGCCTGAGCCACATTTTCATTAGTTTTCTTCAGATCTCAAGTTATTTGTCACTCATTGGAAGCGTACAGCTAATCTGAAGTGGCCTTCCACAATTCCCATCTCGCTCATTACCCAGATAATTTCCTTTATAGAATGACCACATTTTGGTATTGTTTTGGATATTGGTTGCCTTGTTAAGTGCCTGTCTCTCTTATCTCCTCCAACCAAAAAGTAAACTCTCTAACATCAGGAATCCTGCCTAAGTTTTTGGCCTGCATATCATCAGTGTCCTGCACATAGCAGGCCCAATAGTTGTTCTAAAAATTAATGTATACCTGAATGAATAAAAGCTCTCAGAGTGACAGAAATGTAAACAAATACTTCTAATGCTAGGAAAAGTTTGTTACGTGTTCTAACAAAGATTTAACCAAAATGTTGTGGCTACAAAGAAAAAGATGGGTGAAGAAGAATGAACAAACACTAGAGGAACATGAGAAAGTTCCTGGAAGAATATTGTCATATATGAATTGAGACTGGTGCATGGTACAAATTCATATATAAAGATAGTGGGGAAAGCATTCTTGGAAAAGTCTCTTGTTGTGAGGCATTACCCAGAGTTCTTTGTCTTACAACCAAGAGAATTAAGGAGCATGGACAGAAAGTGTGAGGTTGGAGTGAAAGTTTAATAAGTAAAGAAAGAAAGCTTTCCACCACAGAGAGGGGTCCCGGAAGAGGGTTGCCATTTTTACAGTTGAATGCAAAAGAAACTAATGAGGGCTGGGTGTCTCACGTGCATAAGGTGTGAATTTCTGGTAGCTCCACCTTGTCCTCCTAATGCGCATGTGGGCTCTTAGCTTGAGTTACTCCATATTGCTTTGTTCCCCTTACTGCACATGTGTCGAGGTGGAATTTTTCATTGCAGGCATGTCTGGGCAAGTCACCTGTTTAGCCTTTCTTATCTGTGCGGCTGTGGGCATGTCCTAGTTAGGCAAGTCCCATTTTCCAAGTTCCCTTATCTGTGCCTGCAGGCTGTTCTTTCCTTTGAGAGAATTCAGCCAAGGACCCACCCTAACTGCCTGCCTGACCACTTTCTTCCTTTCTCCTCTCTCATAATGATGTAACAGTAAAAATACCTGAGTTCAAATCCTGATTTTTCCTTTTAATAGCTGTTGATTTTGGGCTATGTGCTTAAAAAACATTTTTTGCAAAGCTTTCTCAATACTTGGCACATTATTGTCACTGTTTCTCCCCAGATCTTAGATTTTTGGGTTGCTAAGTCAGCATAATAATCCATAGTTCAGAAATTTTTGTGAAATAATGTATGTCAAAGAGCACGGTTTTTAGCAGGTACTTTCATTCATAGAGATCGTAGCTGAGTTTAGGTGAGCCGTTAAATTTGGGAAAGGATTATTTAAAGTCAAGGAGCAGATCCATTATGACACCATAATTAGAATGTATAGCCACATCTGGAGAAAATGCGCTGCACTATAAGTAAATGTAATTTTATTCATAAAGTGCTGGGCCTAGGGCTAGGGGAGATAAGTTCTTAATATAAGTCTTAATATAGCCTTGGGTTCTGGGGTATGCTAAAAAATTATTGAACTCATTAGTGTCTCAGTATCCTTGTGCTTAAAATTATTATTATAAAAATACCTGAATGTGAACTTAACCTCTTCTTGAGAGTTTCAGTAAGGAAAGTGAGGCTTACTTCTTTCTAGAACATTAAACTTAAGCAGGAAGGTGCCACATGAAATATTATATCATAATGGAAGCAATGTAAAAAGAAGAGTGAGGCACTTCATCAATTTCACAATGCAAAGGTGCTACCATAAGTCATAATTCTAATACAAAGATTTATATAAATAATGATTCTGGGATTAGCCAGATCTCCTAATGTTCTAGGGTTTGTCATCATGAATTGTGGTGTCACTTAGTAAGTACATACTTAAAGAGAAGAATAGGAGGGGAGGGAATGTTAGAAGAATAGTGAACAACTAAAAAATGTGAGAGATAGCCTGGCGAGAAAAGCAAAAGGACAAGGCAACACAGGAAAAAGCAAAGTGGAGAAACAGATATGCCTAGCAAGAGGAAACCAAAGTTAGCCCGGTAGGGTATTGTTGCAAAAGGAAAGCCTGCCTTGTCATTTATCTAACCAAACATTCCAGTCCTCAGTGATGGGGTAGCTGCTCTTTGAAAGACAAGCAACTGTGATGGGGACCTGTCAATCTTCCTTACATGCAGCTGGTTCTCTAAATATTCCAAGGATCCCTATCATTTTCTGTAAGAGTACCTGCAAAACTGGAAGGCTAGGCTGATGGATTTTTCTCCATTAAGCAGTAAACACATTAAGCAAGCTTGAGCCAGGTTCTGGAGGAGGTCATCTTGCAAGGAGAAAAAACATTGCACTTATTGGATGAATACTTAATGCACGGTTTGCCTATTATCCCTATCTTAGAGATAAGAAAACTGAGGCTAAGACTAGCTAAGTAATTTACCCACATTTGCATGGCTTGCTGATGATGGATCCGGATTTTAATTCCATTTTGTCTGACTCCATAAATCATACTCATGCTAGTACACTGCTCTGGCCTGGATGGGCCATTTTACATTGTGTTTTTCTTTTATAGACATTAATATGTGTAATAAGTAGAATGGGAGTATGTATTATTAAATGTTAATTTTGAAATATAAGATTGTTTTCAGACAGAATATCCTTTTCATTCTTTATGATCCTTAATGCTGATTTGAAAATTAGAATAGGAAAGGTATGGCAAGTGTGTATTTGTGGTGGGAGTAGCTAACACTGCTCACTTTAACAGTAAAGCTCTGCCATCTGGGTTATTGCAAATTCTCGTAAATTGGTATGGCCTGTCCTGCTGTCTTGGAAAGGGAGCAACTAGCACAAGAGAAACCAATCAAAATGCAGCAAAAGGATTTTTTTTTTTTTTTTTGGTAAGATTTTGCTTAATTATCACTGCAGTAGAATGGCTAGCCAAAGTCAGAAATCTTTTATTTCTGCTCAGTGAGCAGCCCAATAAAGCTTCAGAACATACAGCACAAACAAATGCCATTTCATTTTTCTTTACTTCTTAAAAAAAGTTAATCAGGAATTTGTTAGAATAATCCTGTGTTAAATCAAGCGGCCAGACAATGAAATAGGAATTAAAGAAAATGAAAGTGGTGGGAATTATAGAAATATTAAATTATTTCAAAAACCCTACCAAGTGAATTGGTTAATAAGCACGTACCATTTATTGCCCTATGGATCCTCTTTTTACAGGCAACTTTATGGTTCATCAGTTTGCTCCCATCAACACCACCTGCCTATAATTCTTGACAGAAGTCTGTTTTAGATACTGAAAGTATCCACTAGATTTGAGAACAAAGCAACCCTGTAGCGTGAGCCCAGAGTCCAGAAGGGTGTGGGTGGAGGCGGATCAGGATCCAAGATTTTAGCAAAAGATGGCTTGCTTAAGTGAAGCAGTTTGCACTCTGCCTCTTTATTCAGTTAGGCCTGGTGTCCCTTCCAGCGAGAAAAGCAACTGGAGGTCCTGAAATTGCACACTCACCCAATTTCCCCAAATTCTTTACTTCTGAGGACTATTGAATCACAGAGATACAGCGGTAGACTTCATGAAGTTCATCTGGCACCTAGGATCTTGGGATCTGTGGCCTGCTGTACAGGTCTTGGGTAGGCTGCCATCTTCTAGGTGGTGGCGGCAGTGTGGCTTGTGGTTCTTTGTGAGTGTACACTGGCTGCCTTACTTGCGAGAATCTAGCTCTATCAAGTGTCAGTTAAAGGCCGTTTTTGTCTCTGATTGCATAACAGGGTATGTTTGAGAGAGACATCGCTGAGAGACATTCAAAGCTACCATGTGAAGATCCTTTCCTGAATATAGTGTGGCTACCTCAGATCAGGATTCTCAAGCTTGGCAGTTTTGACATTTTGGACTGGATTCTTTTTTGATGTGGGGAAACTACCTGTGCACTGAAGGATGCTTTGCATCATCTGAGGGTGACCCACTAGATGTTAGTAGCACCTTTCTCCCATGGTAACAAACAAAAATGTCTCCAGACATTGCCACATGTCTTCTGTAGGGCAAAATCCCACTGGCGAAAGCCAGTGACAGAGTTTGTACTCTTTGAAATAAGACCACTGACTTTTTGTCTTCCACCTAATTACGCTCAGTAAGATAAGGCCTTCTTTTGAGGTAGACTTTCAATATCTATCTCTGATTCTTTTTGAGAAAACATGTTTCATTTTAATCTTTTAGTGACCGATTGCCCCCAAATGTAAAATAGAAAGTTGAGGAAGGCAGTAGTTATATGCACATATTTTTTGAGCCAAAGTTCCCTGAGTTTGAGTTAAGGTGTCCTGAGTTTTGAGTTAAAGTTCCCTGAGTTTGCTACCAATTAGCTATGAAACCTGGGCCGAGTTAAAAGTTAGACCTTTACAGTTTTAAGTCTCCCTTTTTCATGTGTAAGACAGGGGAGAGTAATGATGTACCTTTTTCATAGGTTTTGGTGATGGTTAAAGAGTTGAAGTAGTGAAAGCTCATAGCACAATGGCTGGCCCATGTTGAATGCCTAATGTATGTTTACTATAATTACTACTGTTGGTGATAATACTTTTGAAAACTTAGTTGGCTTGTTATAATTAAGCCAGTGTTTACTTCTGCTTTACCAAATACTTTCCATGTTTTTTATCTCAGAAAATAGACTCAAAAGTGAACACACACACACACACACACACACACATATATATACCAGACATATGTACAACCCGCATCGTCTAATAAGCTCAGTGGTTCCATATACTATATCTTTGGCCAAATCCAGGGCTTTCTGATTAGCACCTCTAGTTTTTTTGTTTGTTTGCTTGTTTGTTTTCCCGCTCCTGCTGTTGCCATTCTCAGCATTTTCTTCCAGTTTTTTCCTTCTAGAACTAGTGCCAGGTGAACTACAAATTATTTTCTTGATTTGCAGCCCATGCACCAATGAGAAAATGCTTATGGTGTCTTTTGATTTTGTGGTTCATTGCTTAGGCCTTGTCATAAAAACCATGGTGTCTCTAAAAAGAAAATAAAAAACAAAAACAACTTTCTCTTGGCCAGAGTTTATCAAACCTATGCCCATAATGGCATAGAAATATAGGAAATTAGACAATCCTACTCCCCCAGTCACCGTTTTCTGTTTGTTTGTTTGATTCCTGCCAAAGCAAAGTGACCTTGAGGGGGCACCGGCTCAGTGTTTGCTTTTTCTGGCATTACCCACACTCTTCCTTCTTCATCTCCTACTGCTCCCCATTCAGCTCCTCAACAATCGGCAATCACTCTGCCCTCCTGCTCCAAATTTATGACCGGGAACAAGCCATAAACAGAGAAGGCCAATCCTGATCCTAGGCACTGCACCTTCCTGTTTGCCAGAGGTATGACAGCTTGATGGGACTGTAAAGAATAAGCCTGCATCCCCACAAGCCCCATGAATCATGTCCTAGGATAATGACTAGCAAAGGCTGCTTCAGAGACTGCAGGTGACTCAGAGCCCTGAGGCAGGGCTTCCCCTAAACCACCTAGAACAAAGGGTCCCCATGAATGTTCTCTCTGTGGCGTCATCTCACAAATGAGAAGACCTCACCCACTCTCTGATCCATAGAAGCAGCATTTTTATTCCATGATCCATGTGAAATGGCAAAGATCACTCCAGCTTATTGATGCTCAGAGAATTATGAAGGTGCCACCTGAATGATACTCCTATAGGAAATATTTGGTGAACAAGATAACATTTTCATGGATACTATTTGCCTCCTCCAGTTGCCACTTGGTGTGTATATTATTGGCCAGTGATTGATAATGCCTCGGGACCACCTACTGATCTTGTTCAGTTTCTAATTTAGTTGATCTGAGGTGGGGCCTGAGAATTTGCATATTTTACAAACTCCCAAGTGATGCTGATGCAAAACAGCTAGAGGAGAATAATAATTCAAATAAATGTTCCTGGTGTAAAGGAAAGATAAATATTTCAGGTGATGGATATCCTAATTAACCTGATGTGATTGTATGAATGTATCAAATTATTCCAGGTACCCTGAAAATATGTACATCTAATGGGTACCAAAAACAATAAATAAATAATAAAAATCTGCTTTCACCAACTGATCTAGGTTTAAGCAATGGAGTAACATGACACCAGTAATAACACCTTTTGCATTTCTGAAAGCTTCCTTCCCCTCCTCTTTCCCCTCCCTTCCTCTCCTTTCCTTTTCTTCTAGATCTGACAGTAGTAGCTGCAGCTTATGCTTTAGATTTGAGATACACAGTTGGGATCTCTGATGGTCCCTGAGAAAGGTCAATGAGTAGAAGAAGCAAGGTGCAGAGAGGATCTAACAATTTTTGCATGGACATGAGATTTGGAGCAAGGTCTAGAAGCTCATATCAGCAAGGAGTAAGTATGCTTGTGGCTTAAAGATTATGGTCTTCAAGACATGCTCCTGAACTGGAAACATTCCCTTAATTTTTTGCCTAAATGAAATGTGCTAGAGGCCTGAGTGTACCTAAATCAGCTTCATTTTTCTATCAAATCCCTCCCTGTATGCTTCTTCCAGTGATATGTCATGCAGATCTCCACAGGGGACATAGGATCTTGTAGTGCAAAAAACATGAGACTTTCATCAGACAACCTGTCTTGACTCTCAGACTCACTGTGGATTCTATGACCTAGCTCAAGCTACTTAACTCTCTAAGGTTAAATATCCTCCTCTATAAAAACCTGACAGTATGTACTAAAGAGGGTATTTTTGAAAATTACATGAGATAAAACAGCCTAGAATGCTATCTGATGCAATAGTCATCCCATAAATTTTAATTTCATTCTACTTTGAGCCAGGTTGTTTATATTAAATTTAACAGAATTAAGCAACATACAGTAGCGATTTATTCTGTGGGCTCTGGAGTCTGCCTGTAAGTGTTTGAGCTGTAGCTCAGTGACTTCTTTACTGTGTGAACATTGATATGTTTACTTTAATCTCTCTAGGCCTTAGTTTTCTGGATTTTGAGGATTAAATGAGTTATTACTTGTAAAACACTTAGGAGAGTCTCTGCTATGTAATAAGTGTTCCCAATATATAGATTTTATTTCATCTAGTTGAATTTAGAGAGTAGCAAGCAACTCCCTTCCCACCCCGCCCCCGAAAAAACAAACAAAACACACCACCACCAACAACCCACTTTTAGTGTGGCACCATATCTAAGATGCTATTCTCCAAGACTTCTTTATGTGAAGTAGTTCAGACTTGGCAGAATTAAAAGTTTTCAGTTATAATCTTGACAAAAATTAATTTGGGATGTATCATCAATCTAGACAATAGCTAAAATTATAAAACTTCTAGGAGAAAACATGGGAAAATATCTTTGAAAGCATGAAATAGGCAACAATATTTTAGAATACAAAAGCACTAAGTATATAAAAGAAAGTATCAATAGATTCAACTTAATGAAAACAAAAATTCTGCTCATCAAAATATATACCTAAGAAAATTAAAGGGTAAATTTTTAAATTTATGTTCCCCAGACATAGACTGGGAGAAAATATTTTCAGGATATATATCTAAAAAAGGACCTGTATTCACAATATATGAAGATCTCCTGCAAATCAAAAATAAACAGACAAACAATAAAAACAGGCACTTTATAAAAAAGATATATGAATGGTCAATAGTCCCATGCAAAGATATTCCACATCTTTAGTAATCAAGAAATTGTATATTAAAATCACAGTGATGTATCATTTTATACCAACTAAAATGGTTAAAATTTAAAGACGGACAACACCAAATATTGATGAGCATTAGAACTACTGGAATTGTCATACTTTGCACATGGGAATGTAAGATGATAAAACCACTTTGGAAAAATTGCAGTTTTTAATATAGTTAAACATAAATCTTAACTAAGACTTAGTAAGTTTACTTTTACATATTTATCCAAAAGAAATGGAAACATATATACACAATGCCATAAAAATGTTCATAGTAGCTTTTTAATAGTCTCAAACTGAAAACAAGACAGGTATCCATCAAGAGTATATGGATAAACAAAACACAGTATATTCCTATGATGGAATACTAATATTCAATAAAAATAATAAACTACAAGTAAATGCAACAACATGTATGCATCTCAAAAACAGTATATTTTTGTGGAGGGAAAGACAAAAGAGTACATACTATATAATTTCATTTATATGAAGTTCAAGACTAGGCAAAACTAACCTGTGTTATTACGGAAAACGGAATACTAATTGCCTATGAGTATTGGCAAGAAGGGGCATGAGAGAGCTTTGTGGGGTGGCAGAAATGCTCTACATTCTGATGGGAGTGTTGGTTTCAGGGATACATTGATTTGTTCAAGCTCATCCAATTGTATATAGGCATTCCTTGGAGATATTACAAATTTGGCTCCAGACCCCATAATAAAGAAAATATCTCAATAAATTGATTGACACCGATTGGCACAAAGCTTTATTTCCCAGTGCATATAAAAGTTATGTTAAATTCCATCTGAAGAAACCACTTTCTTTGCTTATCATACGAAGTAACTCCTCATTCATTCATGTTTTATCATGAGATTACAGTAATACAGTCACATTTTCTGGCTGTACTTCTGTTTCTAGTTCTCTTGCTATTTCCACCACATCTACAGTTACTTCCTATGCCAAAGTCTTGAACCCCGTAAAGCCATCTATGAGGGTTGGCATCAACTTCTTCCAAACTCCCGTGAATGTTGATATTCTGACCTTCTCCCACGTATCACGAATGCCCTTAATGGCATTTAAAATGATGAATCCTTTTCAGAAGGTTTCTAATTTACTTTGCCTATATCCAATAGAGGAATCACTACCTATATTAGCTATAGCCTTACAAAATGTGTTTCTTCAATAAGACTTGAAAGGTGAAATTACTCCTTGATCCCTTCAATTTGTAAAAAATACAATATATATAAAGCACAATGAAATGAAGTGCAATAAGGTGAGATATAGCTATACCTAAAATCATGGGCTCCACTCTGTATAAATTGTACCACAATTTAAAAATGTATATCATATATATATTTAAATATTATAATAAAAATAATTTTGAATTATTCTTGATTCTAGGCAGTCTCTCTGCAGGAGTCTCACTCTGTTTGTTAGACTCTTTTCTTCCATCAGAATTTCTGTCCTGCAGCTCGCCATTATCTAGAAAACTGAGAAACAGGAATATCATAACAGTAAACAAAGTCACTTAGTTGATTATGTGCATCTCTCAAAAGCCTGTACCTTCTGCTATGGTTAGATTATTTCATGTGAAGCCTCTTCTGGAAGAATCTCTTACATTTGCCCTTCATCTGTGGGATTCTGCACTTTCGCCTTTCTGTTTCTGTCTTGTCCTGAGATATCTCATGTAGAAATGAATTGATGGCCCTTTCTACTGTAGTTGGACTCTTCATTCAGATTTTTTCAAAGCATATTATAAACTCTAATTCATTAACGTCATCATAGATGGTAATGTCCTGTGAAAAAGAGAGGTGGTGGCACCAATTAAAATAATCTTCTTGTAGTCACACATCAAATCAATGTCAGTGCAAACACTTGAACCACCAGTTAATGCAGCCCCGTTTCTTTTTATATTGATAACAGCACAGTGGTTGAAGCTGAAATAGAACCTCAGTTCATACTTATAGAATATGCCATGCTGCACTTAACACATGGATCTACAGGGAGAAGGAAACAGAAGTGAACGTGGACTAGATAAGAATCTGATGGACGATATGTACCACGTGCTTTGAAATAGCCATAAGGATGTCTGCACAAGAATATCCATGCATTCATTCTTAGAATTTCAGGGCTGGTTGTAGCTCAGTCATTTTGTCATTGACTTAATTGAAATCCAAATCAATGCAGACACTTGCTCAAGGTCACATAGCTTGTTCTCTCCCAGCTCCCCTGACTGCCGGCCTCAAGTCACTGCCTCCGCAGACTGTGGGCTCCAGATTCCCTAAGAGATTTCCTTATTCCCTGGATTCTCCTAAGTTTGCATAACAGAAGTACTTAAATGCATCACTTCATTTGGGTATGGGATTTTAAATAAATAATATGATACAAATTCTCTCACACTGCAAGGAGTCTAATAATAGCTGACAGTAATAGAGTGAACACTCTGTGCCCAGTACTCCTTTGAATATTTTACATAACATTAATTTAATTTTCACAATACCCTATGAGGGGATACTATTGTTATCCTCATTTTATTGCTGCGGATGCTGATGCATAGGAAGGTTTAAAACCCTGCCCCACATAATGCAGTTTGCTAGTGATAGAGCCAGAATCAGAATGTTGAAGGTTGGTTCTAGCGGCCACACAGTAATTGCTCTGACCTATCTCCTTTCTACAGGAAACGGGGTAGAGGAGATTTGTTTCCTCTGAAAAAATAGCTAAAACCTCAATGATGAAAACCTATGAGTGACTAATGTGTATGACAGCTGATATTAAATGGATAATTGTCACCGTGCTAAGTGGTTTATTTCATTTGAATTATCACAACTCAACAACAAAAAAAGTTATTTTCATCTTTCTCTTACACATAAAGAAACTGAGGTAGGCGGTGTTAAAGGAACGTGCCTTTAGCCACACAGGTGGAAAAGAGCATGAACCCAGACGGGCTGGCTCCAGGGACTGCGGCAATGTTGTAATAAAATGGCATTTGTTCAGTCCAGCTTTAATTGATGAGATACTAAACAGAGTCGGCACTAAATAAAATTTCATTGGAGAAACATTTATGCTTAGCCATTTCAGAGCTGGAAAGTCCCTTTGGTTTGATATAGACTGCCTTCATTTTTATGGAGCTGGCATCAAACTGATTTTAGACAGAACTGGCCTTTCTCCAAGTTAGCCCTGGTCAGAGGAACCTAACACATTTCTCAGTTTAAACTAGTAATTCTCAAGGAAGGGCAAGGTTTGGAGAGAGAGCAGTGCACCGCTAAGGGAGGTATCAGTACCTGGAAGAGGGGAAGCAAATACATGTTCTGAAAACAAAACATTGCTGAAAGATGGATATCGAACTTGACCTAAGATTTTCTTTTCCATCTCCCCTGGCTAAGATGAACAAGTTTGCACTGGGCAGGTAGAGTCAGCATTTACACTGGTATCTTGTGGTTGAAGTGAAAAGCAAAATAAAACAAAAAGAGGTTTCTTTTTCTAAAACTGTTTTGGTTTTGATTTGCATTTAGTCATAATTCTTAATTTATGTAATTTTTAACATTTCATAAGACAGCATGAGGATTTTGTTTTTGAGGAACATCCATTTTAAGTTTGAAGAAAATCCATTTAAATGCAGTTGGGCAGAGCTGCCACATGCCTATCCCATCCCTGTTCTGTGGTGGCCCTAAGACGTTTCGAAGAGCTTGGATTCTACTTCTCCAAAACTAATTCTGTGCATTTACGGGATCATCAGAATCATGGGAAATGTTTCTAGGGATTCTAGATTTTTAGTAGAGAGAGAAAATGATTTCTAGGATAAAATTCAGATAAGCCTTGGGCTAGGAAACTCGTAGTTCATGTTGTTACAAAGAACTAAAGCTGATTTTTCAGAGTACCAGCTTCTCAGAGGACCTGAGACTTGTGGATCTCATTTACAGATTCCAAAACCTCTCGTCGTTACACTGGACTGATTTTTGGCTTGGAAAGAGCAGTGGGATACATCCTGCAGTAGCCCTTGTCCTGATGGATTGAGACACAAGGCTTGGCCTGAGCCTCTGTGTCCCCAGTGTTAGAGGTGATCTTTGCTTCTCCTGTAGGGAGCTTTCTCACTGCCAAATGGCGTGGGGCTTTCCTAGCTTTAAGATGAAACAAAGAGAATGCGTTCTCCCATAGTCTTGTCTCATAGACTCTCATCTCATGAGGAATTAGCTCGAGTAAGTACCACTTTCTCAACAGGTTGCAAAAATCCATTAGATAGGTAGGATTCACCTTGCCTGCCCATTAGGGATCAGAGGCTGCCTGCTGAGAGCCCATATTTGCAGTGTTTTCTGGGTTTCCTTTTTTGCACTGGCTCTCATACCGTGATGTCACTTGTTTGGTGTGCATGATTGTGCTTACCCAACAAAAATGTGCAGTAGTCACTTGGCCTTTAAGTAGCAGGTAGTGAAAGACAGCAGGTAGAGTGTAACGAATCTTATTCTTTCAGAAAATACTAAGATTATTTTATTTCATGTTTCACTCTCATCAACTATTTAATTACATTCATTCATTCATTGATTTAAAACTCATCATGTTGCCACCATTTGCCTGTTCTATGCTAGCACTGGAGATCTATGGATGAAGAAGACAAACAAGGATGCTATTCTCATGTGCATTACATTTAATTGTGCATTTAAATATGCATTACATTTAATTGTGGATAAGAAATTAAAGCAACTAAACTCACTGAGAATCAGAGCTAACATTTGCCCAGCACTTAGCACGTGGCAGGTGCAGTTTTATAGCTTGATGTATGTACGTATGTTAACTCATTTAATTCTTCTTATAAGCCTATAAGGCATAAGCAACTATTATCTGCTTTTAGAGAAAAGAAAACTTTCCCAGGGTCACGCAGGTAGGAAGTGACAGAGCTGGGATTTGATCCAGGGCTCCCTGGCTCCAAAGCTCTTGCTTTTAGCCATGATACTATAATGCATTGAATAACGGGCGATATCTACTTTATCTTGGATGATCAGGAAGGAAGGTCAAAAGAAATGTCGTTAGAGCTAAAATCTGAAAGAGGAGAAAAGTTTTTCAGATGAAGTGAGTGTGTGTATGTATTTTGTATGTGAGTATTGTGCGTGTTCTATGTGTGCTGTATGCCGTGTGTGTGTGTTGTGTGTGTGTATTGTGTTGGGATAGAGCAGCAACACAACAGTGTCCCTAGCAGAAGAAGTAGTGTCTGTGATGGTAAGGGAAAAGAGGGCGAAAGTGAGAAAAGAGTGAGAGAGGCTTGGGCAACTCAAACAACTGGAAGGCCAGCAGGATAATGGTTATGGTAGACGTGGAGAGAAATATGAAGTTGGAATGGGATGGGATCAGGGACACATCATGCCAAGTCTTCTATGCCACATTGGGAATGGAAAGTCATGAAAAGATTTTAAGCTGGAGAGTTACCTAATTTATCATAGATTTTAAAAAGATTCCTTTTGCAGCTGGGTCTTAAGAATTAGTGGCTCTTCATTGATGAGTTCATGTCCTTTGTAGGGACATGGATGAAGCTGGAAACCATCATTCTCAGCAAACTATCATAAGGACAAAAAATGAAACACCACATGTTCTCACTCATAGGTGGGAATTGAACAATGAGAACACATGGACACAGGAAGGGGAACATCACACACCAGGGCCTGTTGTGCGGTAGGGGGAAGGGGGAGGGATAGCATTAGGAAATATACCTAATGTTAAATGATGAGTTAATGGGTGTAGCACCCCAACATGGCACATGTATACATATGTAACAAACCTGCACGTTGTGCACATGTACCCTAAAACTTAAAGTATATTAAAAAAAAATTACTGGCTCTTGCAGTTGTTCAGGCAAGAGATGAAGGAGGCTTGCCCTTGGATGAATGGCAAGATTCTGTGTGTGGTATGAAAGTCTAGAGCTTCCTTGATGACCTTCTCCTACCCCATGCCTTTACAGCTTTCTCTCCTTACAAGAGGATTTTTGACATAAGCAAAAACTTTTCACAAAAATTTGTGTGAAATCTTATTTGGGGATTTGCTCTCTGTGCAAGGAGTCCTACTCCAGCAGGTTTCCTAGTCAAAATATGCCTTTGGGAATGCAGAGAACTGAAGGCCCTGACTGAGCAAACCCCAGCTGGAGAGACAGACTGGGGATTCTATCTGTGTATAGCATGAAGAATTTATTCTAAACACTTGGATATAGAGCCAATGCCACTTACAAGCTTTCCTTTAAGAACCCGGGGCCCGTTGTTAACAGTTTTTAATCTCCTTAATTTCTTTATCCATGGATACCTGACAGGAACAGTTTGGACTGTGGAAAGACAATAATGGTCCCTTTCTGAAACAGTCTCCTACTTGCTGAAGGCTATTGGAATAGAAGAGAAAATATAGTATTTTCTGAAAATGTAAACAGATGTTAGTTTACTGTTCGTGAGCTGCAGGGTTCAGGTGAAGTGGATGTTGTATGTAAATACAGTGGTAGCTTGGGAGCTGCAGATGTCTCTAATAAGCATTCCCAAGCGCACTGTGTTCCATTAGTATGTGGGATTCCACTACCCTAATCCCACTACTGTGGCTTACTCTGGGCTTCTTCTGTTTCTATTCCTGCAGGATACATAAAGGCACCTTAGGCGTTAGCTGTCTCTATGTTTCCATTCCACCAAATCAGAACTTCATGACATTTTCACCTTCTCTCTCAGTCATAAGAAGACGACTTTTTAAAGGATGCCAAGACAGGTGGATCATGGTAATAGTATACTCCATTATAGCAGTTGTTATTCATTGAATACCTACTGTTTGTCAGGATTGGGCAAGTGGCAGTATACATCATCTTATTTAGTCTGCACAGCAGGTTTAAAGGAAGATAATATTACTCCGACTGTACAGATGAATAAATGGAAGTTAAAATAATCTCAGCTTGGTAGTGATGGAATCAAATGATGTAATTGCCTCCTTGTGACCAACTAAGGGCAATTCTGTTAGGATCTGTGTAACACATTTTAAGAGAAACATTGGCAAATGAAGAAAGGTTAGAGGAAAACATCCAAGGTCATTTAATTATACCTATATACATTTCTCTCACATGATATGACAGGCTTGAAACATTGCACAGCTCATTACGAGCAAGAGAGCAGTATATGTATATTAACATTCTAATCTTAATAGGAAAAACTAAAGGATGCTGTGGGAATAAATGGAAGGATCATCATACCTAGCCAAGAAAATGATAACTTAGGTCCTGGATAAATAAATTTTAAGTAGGGAAAGGTGGACTGGAGTTAGGGGCATTCTAAACTCAATGAACAACAGGCACATGAGCTTGGAGACAGTGCAGGTCAATTTAGGAGCTCACAGGCCATTTAGAGTGACAGAAGCAGAGTGTGCAGGTCAGGCAGTAATAAGACATGAGGCTGGAGAACTGAGTAGGAAGCAGATCAAAGGCCTTGAAATGTCAAGGACTTTGTACCTTATGGGTACTGAAGAAGTGAAATGTTTAAAGAAGCCGAATTATATGATATCTTTTGACTTCAAAATGGAAAATACATGTCGATATTGGGGGAGAAATTAGGAGGTTCTTGCCATAATACAGGCAGCAAATGATGGTAGTCCAGGTAATGGCAGTAGGAATACAAAGAAGAACACAGATATGAAAGATTCTTAGTCTGGCAGACACCTGGAAGCAAGGGTGCATAGGAATAGCTAACAGTTAAAAAAGTATTTGGAGAGCTATCATGTGAAACAGAGAGATGATTTATTTTTTCTGTGCATTTACAGAGGGCATAGTAAGGACTAATTGGAGAAAGTCATAGGGAAGCATATTTTAACTTCAATAAAATCTGATGCTCCAAAAATTGAAAACGTAACTTACCATTCATCTCTGAATGTATCTGTGCATTTTTTTTCATTCAAGTTACATTTTTAAATGATTTGCAAGTTCTATAGACTGGGTAACAGTGTACATAACACTTAACAACTAACTAAAATCAGTGAAACACCTATTAATATAAACAAAGAGCTATGGAAATTAATCCTGTCTGGGGTTCAGAGGAGTTATTAATAAAGATGGTGAAAACTGGCTGAAGGGATAATTAGAGGGAAGAGTTGTATGGTGTCTGCAGGATATAGAAGTGGAATTGCCCATGGAACCTTTAGATCTTATGAGTCTAGAGCTTAGAAAATAGTCAGGGCTGGAGAAGTACACTGGGGAGTTTTCAGTGTAAGCAAAGACCATCAAAGCAAATGTCTCTGAAGAATAAGCAAGTAATACAAATACGTGAGATGGACAAGGCATAAGGCAATAAGTACTGGGACTATGGAAAATTGGAAAGCAGGTGCCCCTTCCAAATGGCACCACTGCCAGTCAGCTCCAGTAAATTGTTGCTCTGTGCTCTCAGATCTCCACAGTTTCTAAATAAAAACAAAACATTGGATATTTATGTGATGCTTCTAGTTAATATGATATCTCACAGCATGTCCTTGATCTAACTATAGCCCAAAGGCTGTCAGATTGCCTTGTATGTTATAAGATGATTGTTGAAGCTGTGCGTAAGAGTGAAATTTTCTCAAGCGAGTAGACCACTGGAATGTATACATGGGTAATCTTTCTCAAGTGGGTAACCAAATGTATGTGGTATGTAAACTTTTCTATTTCCACATCTGAGGATTCATGCTGCTGTAAGTGATGTCTGAGAAAGTCATGCAGCACCTTAGCCAGCAAGGCATGAAAGGCAAAGAGAGAGATTAAAAAGATGGTGTTAATCTACAGCCTAATAAAAATGTGGGAGTTCATAAGGAGTGATCAAGTATGTAAGGTGATAATTGTGGATATGTTTCGATATCAGAAAACATTGCTTTTCTGTGTGATAGTGCTTCCTTCATAATTAATGTGGATTTAGTGTGTGTTATTTTTAGCCTTTTAATCCCTATAAATGTGCCACTTCATATTCTACGACTGAAAATGGCACTATAAACAAAATGGTTTAGGAACCAGTGTAGAGAGCAGGAGCCAAAGATGGAATCCAGAGTCACAGCATGAGGGATGAGTAAGGAAGATGACTAAACTGGTAGATTTTAGAATGAGCTACAGCAGTATCACCAAAACCAAGAGTGGAGAGAACTTCAAGAGGAAAGACACATTTGGACCTTTTATGTAACTGAAAAATGGCAAGTCCATTGGGTTTAAAAGGTAGAGGCTTCAGGTGACCTCTGAGAGGGCACTCTAAGGGAAGAGTTGGCAAGAATCCAGCTTGCACTGCACTGGGCCGTGAACGGGAGGTCAGTGAGTGGAGTGATTGCCAACAGCTCCTTGGGCAAGTTTGGCAGTAAAGGGAAGGAGAGATGTGGTGCCATTCCAAGGATGAGACGAGGTTTAGAAAAAGGCTTTACTCATTTTTTTCTAGTGGAGTAGAATTTATAATATATTAAGACTAGGAGTGATAATTGATGAAGCAAGGAATGGAATGAGGCATAAAATGGAGAGATCAGAGTTAGAGCAATTGATAATTTTTTTTTCTTTCAGACAGGTTAAAAATATGAATCTTTGGATGTAACTGAGAGGAAAATTGAGGGAGCTTATGCCTGATGCCTCTACATTTTCTCTAAAGTAGAAAATGCCTGACAAAGGGCTAATATCCAGAATCTACAATGAACTCCAACAAATTTACAAGAAAAAAACAAACAACCCCATCAAAAAGTGGGTGAAGGACATGAACAGACACTTCTCAAAAGAAGACATTTATGCAGCCAAAAAACACATGAAAAAATGCTCACCATCACTGGCCATCAGAGAAATGCAAATCAAAACCACAATGAGATACCATCTCACACCAGTTAGAATGGCAATCATTAAAAAGTCAGGAAACAACAGGTGCTGGAGAGGATGTGGAGAAATAGGAACACTTTTACACTGTTGGTGGGACTGTAAACTAGTTCAACCCTTGTGGAAGTCAGTGTGGCGATTCCTCAGGGATCTAGAACTAGAAATTCCATTCGACCCAGCCATCCCATTACTGGGTATATACCCAAAGGACTATAAATCATGCTGCTATAAAGACACATGCACACGTATGTTTATTGCGGCATTATTCACAATAGCAAAGACTTGGAACCAACCCAAATGTCCAACAATGATAGACTGGATTAAGAAAATGTGGCACATATACACCATGGAATACTATGCAGCCATAAAAAATGATGAGTTCACGTCCTTTGTAGGGACATGGATGAAATTGGAAATCATCATTCTCAGTAAACTATCGCAAGAACAAAAAACCAAACACCGCATATTCTCACTCATAGGTGGGAATTGAACAATGAGAACACATGGACACAGGAAGGGGAACATCACACTCTGGGGACTGTTGTGGGGTGGGGGGAGGGGGGAGGGATAGCATTGGAAGATATACCTAATGCTAGATGACGAGTTGGTGGGTGCAGCGCACCAGCATGGCACATGTATACATATGTAACTTACCTGCACATTGCGCACATGTACCATAAAACCTAAAGTATAATAATAATAATAATAATAATAATAAAAAAATAAAAAAAATAAAAAAAAAAAAAAAAGAAAATGCCGGAAGGGGTCAGTAGAGAGTTGTGGGCTGGAAAAAAAAAGTTTGGAGGAGCTGCTGTAGGGAATTTAACAGGGGTAACTAAAAGGATTGCTAAGGTTCAAACTGAGGTTGGAAACCATTAAGCAGTAATGATCAGTACAGCTGTGAGCATTTCTCCACCAGTATCAGGAAGTCCAGGAACAGGAAGGGGAAAAAGGAGGGTCTGTATTGCTCCAGGTTTTGAGAATATTAAACCAAATTCAGCAGAAGATCAAAGTGAAAAAGACAAGCAATAAGTGGAGAAATAGACAATGGAACACAGGCTTGAGAAGGACATAAAAGGAGTCAGGAGAAGACTGATTTTCTGAGAGCAAAGAGAATCCCTGAGATAATTATTTCTTTTTTTGAATATTAGAATGAGAGATTCTGGCACTGGGTAGGACTTTGACTTGAGTGAACTTTGAGGTTCCTCCTAATCCCAAGATTCTTTGATTCTAGACATGAGAAAACAAAGCTAGTTCCTATGCTGTTGTCATAACTGTCATGGTATGTGGTATGGTTTAGTTCTGTGTCCCCACCCAAATCTCATCTCAAATTGAAATTCCTACATGTCAAGGGAGGGACCTGTAATCCCCAAGTGTTGAAGGAGGGAGGTGATTGGATCATGAGGGCAGTTCTCCCCATGCTGTTCTCATGATAGTGAGTTCTCAGGAGATCTGATGGTTTTATGAACGTGTGGCATTTCCCCTGCCTACACTTCTCTCTCCTGCCACCATGTAAGAAGGTCCAAGATTGCTTTCCATTCACCTTACGCTGTGATTGTAACTTTCCTGAGGCTTCCCCAGCCATGTGGATCTGTGAGTCAATTAAACCTCTTTCCTTTGTAAATTACCCAGTTTCAGGTGGTATCTTCATAGCAGTGTGAAAATGAACTAATACAGTATGTAAAAATGGAAGTCCTGTGTATACCTGTCTCTCTCAGGATTGGCCTCAAGGAACCTTACCAAGTAGATGACATTTCTCACTTGTACTTCTCACTTCCTGTTGTAGTATCATCTTCTATTTATTCTCCTTACCACTAGCAGATCAAAACAATTAGGGCATTGATCTATCATAAGAAGGCTGCCTTCAGGTCCTATTCTTTTTTTTTTTTTTTTTTTTTTTGAGACAGAGTCTCACTCTGTCACCCAGGCTGGAGTACAGTGGTACCATCTCGGCTCACTGCAAGCTCCACCTCCCAGGTTCATGCCATTCTCCTGCCTCAGCCTCCTGAGTAGCTGGGACTACAGGAGCCCGCCACCACACCTGTCTAATTTTTTGTATTTTTAGTAGAGACGGGGTTTCACTGTGTTAGCCACGATGGTCTCAATCTCCTGACCTCGTGATCCCCCCGCCTCAGCCTCCCAAAGTGCTGGGATTACAGATGTGAGCCACTGCACCCAGCCTCAGGCCCTATTCTAATAAAACTTCCAGGTAGATACTTGTTCTCCTTCTCTGTGAGTCCAAACAAGGTCTCCAGTTACTTATTCTCATATTATTGCAGCTTCTACAAATTTCACCCTCAAGTCAGCTTTTTGGCTTTTCTGACTCAAATCACAAGGTAACCATCCTTTTGTTTCATTTTTGTAGATTCTCATAACCCCAACTGGATGGTAGATGAGTATGAGGAAGAGGGGAAATCAAAAGAATGAGAGCAATGAGCCTATTACTCTTGAGATGAACAGAGGGAGAGATTCAACACCAGATGCGTCCCTCTTCTGAATCCCATCTCTCGAATCAGACAGCACTTCTGTGTACTTCCCAATATCCATACAAGTACCAGGAAACCTATTTCACTTGCCTCTGGCCTTGGTTTGCAGGTTTGGGGAAACACATGAGTCAAACAGAATTTTTTTGGGTGATCCCACAGATTTCACTCTGAGGAACAGCTCCCTTGCTGTTGAGACAGCTGAGTGCACTAAGCAACACATTTGAAATATGCCTCAGACTTTGCGGAACCAGGGAGTCTGAAATCTTGCCAGGGCTTTAGTGCCTCTTGGGATACTTCTGAGGTAGGGCAAAGTCCCATTCAATGTTCTATTGGAGGAGAAAATCTTTAGTGAGATCTCAAGAATGAAAGCCCAGAAGCCTTAAGATAAGAGCAAGAGATTCAACAGCAAGTACTATCTGTAAGAACTTTGATTTCATTGCATTTAAGCTTCTTTTCCTAGTGGACAGTCTTTAGTTGAATACTTCTTGAGGATAAGTGTTGTGTCATCTATACTTATATCTGCAGCTTAGCACAGTTCCTGCCTTATGGTACATGTTCCTTATATGTACATGGAAATTAGCCAAATGTCAGGATGCCACTTTTTAATCTCCATCTCTATTCCAATGATGGATGACTGGTAAATGACTTCTCTGACTGTGTATGTGTAGTTCAAATACTCTAGTTTTTTTTAGCATAAAGTGCTGTGAAATCCCACCATCAAAAGAGCCAAAGTAATATGATGAAAAGAATTTGGTTTCAGAATTTTAAAAAAAAACACATTTTTGAGTTCTTGCTCAAAAACATATTAATTTTGTGAGGGTAAGTTGTTTAACTTCTCTGTGTCTCAGCTAAGTTGTTTAACTTCTCTGTGTCTCAGCTTCCTATAAAACTAGAATTATGAGATCTCTCTTATAGGTTTGAAATAGGATGAAAATTCCTCCCTCTTTTTTTCCCTATAACCTCTCTCAAAACCTTGCCAGTGTCTCTATGAGTGTGTTGTATTATAGTTACTGCTATAACTTCTCTACTAGATTAGGGTGGAGAAGTTCCCATGGCTGTTCCCTCTCTCAGAGGACCCTGGGCAAAGTTGGTGCTCGCTGTGCATCACTGATTATATCAAATCCTGTGTGGCATGCTCAGGCCTTGTTGGTCTCTCTGTACCAGGTTCTATCATGGGACATAATAATTCATGATGGACAGTCAGGCATCTACTTAGTGGCTTATATGTAGAACTGGCTCTCCTTTCAGAAGCCAGAAATTAATAAATGGTCTGCAGTCAGAAGGAGATCCTTAATTGATTAATTAATCCAATAAGAATTTATTAAGTACCTTCTATGTGATAAACACTGGGGAGACAACAGTGCATAAAGAGATCCCATCTTTGTTCATATGAAACTATATTCTAGAGGAAGAGACACACACTAATTGAATACTCTCACAAGCAAAAGTACTTCTGTAATGGTAATGCATGCTACAAAGCTGTAGACCTTGGTGCTATCTGATACAGAGATCTGATGGAATCAGAAAGTTCAGGAAGAACTTGTCTTGAGAGTTCCTGGCTAGAGATAGGAAGGAGGGGCAGAGTTAACCAGGAAGGGGAGGCAAAAGTATCACAGTCACAGAGAACAGTGTGCAAAGCACCCATGGCAAGGGGGAATGTGATGAGGGTGTGGAGTGAATGAAGCCATAGCGACTGGAACACAGGGGACAAGATTGAAAGTAAAACTTACAAGGACGACCATTGCTTGGGAGTTTGGGTTTTATTAGCACTGCAGTGGAATGCTGTGCAACAATGAACTGGCATTGTAGAAGCTGGCATAGCCTGCTTTTTTGAGGACATCCAACACCCATGACAAGGTCTACGGCATCAAGGATTACCTCGGTTTGTCTTTGCTAACCAAACTGGGTTATACACAAGTTACGAGTTGTCCTTGTCCCAACTCACACCTTCACCATTGGAGAAGAATGTGGAGTGCCCCTCCCCATCCCGGCCCTATCCGTTATGTCCGTGGACTAATGCAGCATGCCCAATGCCAGAGTGGGCAGAAAGAATAATAGCTGTTGTTTCAGTTTACCTGTACTAATTTATCACATCTCACCCAGAAACTCCAGCTCCACTTTCTGAGTTTTCTCTATCTGGAGGTGAAACATGTGAGCACATAAATAAGTAGGAAGCTGTTAGGAAATCCTCTTTGTCACTACTGAAGCATGTTCATTTATTTAGTAAAACGTCCATAATTTTTAAATTGCTTTATTTAGCCACTGGCTATTTGGTATCTTCAAGGGGTCCCCATTAGGAGCTGTACTTCCCCATTACCTGCAAAAACAAGGCAGGCTTTTGATCCCTGGAATTAATTACATGCAAAGATTTTCATTGCTTGGAGCAGCAAGCAGCTGGTTCCTACAGGGCCCAGGCTGAACTCTCTTGCCAATTTCCCTCTCATGCTTGTCCCTCCCTCCACACCTACACCCTTTCTTTCTTTCATAATGCTCAATGGGTTCAATCTAATGAGGGAAATTGTAATTAAACATTTACAAAGTTCCAGTTTTCTCTGTGACTGCCCTTAAGACTTTGAACATTCACAGTTCACTCTTTTTCCAAATACAGCACAATGGCAAAGTTTCCTTACTGACTCAGGCCCCCCAGAATGGTATTAATCCATTTGAAAACAACTTCACTTGAGTTATTAGAGCAGGGGCAAAAGCAGGGAGGGAGAGATCTGCTCGTTAGGGATGAGGGAGCAAGAGCAATGATGACTAGCTTTTGTCAGGACACAACGTGCGTCTCTGGTGCTTGTGCAGATCAGTTGACAATGGTTTATAGCTTTTCTATCTTCCTTCCTTTCCTATTAATTATTCATACTTCTCCTACCAAGAGAGGGGTCTTGTTTTCCTTTTAGGTGTAATTAGAGTAATCAAAGGGTTTGTAACACTCATGTGTTTTATTTCTCCTTCTCTATTCAATTTTGTTTTTCATGCAAGAGAAAAATATAAAACACAAAACAAAAACCCTGAGTCTCTGGGTGTTGTGAATTCTTGCAGGGAAAATTGGTTTTACCATATTAGCAATTGGCAGCAATAATTCTGAGGTGAAAAACCTGAAATTACTCCCTTAAAGGCAGTAATTTGTATAGTATGTATTTTGAGAAAGGGGGGGAGGAGTAGGTGATAATTTAGGTGAATTTTAGCAGTTTATCTTTATATTTTGTGATAAACGAGGAAGCCAAGTGTTGGTGTATTCAACTGTGGACATACATTTGCATATGGTTTTGTTTCTATTGAATAGATTTGGGTTTGAATGACAAATTAAACTCCCAGCTTCCAAACACTGAATTCTTTTGTTCAGACTTTACACATTCTTGAAAGGAAAGGTGGCCACATGCACTTATCCTTTAAAGGTGAGGTTAGGCAAACAAGGAATTGACTGTTATTTTATGTTTTTTTGTTTGTTTGTTTGTATGTTTTTGTTTTTGTTTTTGAGATGGAGTCTCGCTCTTGTTGCCCAGGCTGGAGTGCAATGGCGTGATCTTGGCTCACTGCAACTTCTGCCTCCCGGGTTCAAGTTCTTCTCTTGTCTCAGCTTCCTGAGTAGCTGGGATTACGGGTGCATACCACCATGCCCAGCTAATTTTTGTATTTTTAGTAGAGATGAGGTTTCATCATGTTGGTCAGGCTGGTCTCGAACTCCTGACCTCAGGTGATCTACCTGCCTCGGCCTCCCAAAGTGCCGTATTTTACCTTTTATATTAACAAAACCTTCTTCTTGCAGTTCAGAACCCATAGGAAATATTATTTGAAAGGTATTTCACCACATCATCACAGGCATTTCTATGGTGACGAAGTGATGTGCCATGAACAAAGTTATGCCATTTTTGAATACAACAAGCTGAGGAAAGAGAAGAAAATCCGGAGCAAGCCATTGCCTCAGGGATTGGCAACCTCTTTATGTTTGTGTAAGATAGAGCGAAAAACTCCTAAGATTTTACCATTAAAGAACCAAATAAAATTGTTTAACATGTTGGAATAGTGGGTCCTTTTTGTATATTGACTTGAGAAAAAATAAAAATATTGATACAGAAAAAAGAGAATGCATATGATCATAATATTTATCTTAGGCAATATATTATGTTTTATTGTTTTTGTAATCTACATATTCATAAAAACAAGTATGTGTGAAGAAGTTTACATCACAGTGCAAGTATGATCCTTCATATAAAACTAAAGCAAGTGAGGATGAATTCCCAAATAATTAAACGGTAAATTGCTTGTGTTTGTATCAGCTCTTGAGCCATCTTAAACTATTAATCAATTTCTCATAATCATCAGTGCTTTTCATCTGGGAGCGGATTATTTGGTCAAACATGGAGACAATGGCACAGCCGTGAGTAGAGTCCAGGTGTTTTTCTCCGATTTCTCCACAGAACTACAATGCCAGCAGAAAGGTAGAGTGGAGTAATAATAAAACCAGGTTTAAGAGAACACTAAGTCTTTTTTTTCAGTGTTGTTCACCGAACTGCAAGTGGTATAGAAGTTCAGGAAGTCATTACAGTCTTCATAGGGGTGCAATAGGTCTCACTTCTCCTTTCAAGAAGAGTTATAATGGAAAGTTGAGGAAGAACAGTAGGGACACAGGGACAGGTGGTGTCTCCAACTGGTCATATTCTCCAAGTTATTTTTGGTCTATAGTTGGTTCCCCAAATCTCATTTCTTCTCTTCCTCTAGCTTTGGGGACTGGACTCAGCATTTTGGTTTCGTTTCTTTTTTGAAAAGTAGAAAGAAAATTTATGAAACTATAAAACAAGTTATATGTATATACATAAAACTAGCATATTACCAAATATATATGGGTAATTATATATAATTATTTATACATATATAATTACCCATATATATTTTTCATATATATATAATTACTCGTATATATGTGTGTGTGTGTGTATATATAATTACCCATATATATGTATGTGTGTGTATGTATATATATAATTACTGATATATATGTATGTGTGTGTATATATATATATAATTACCCATATATGTGTGTGTGTGTGTGTGTGTGTATGTGTGTGTGTGTGTGTATATATATATATAATTACCCAGAATTAAACACCTTTAGGTGTAATTAGAATACATTAAAATTTGGCATACTTTCCTTTAGTTCTTTTCTAAATTATAAAAGTAACATATAGATATATTTTTCTTCTCTAAAAAAATTGAAAAGTTAAAGTTTCCTTATCCACTTTCTCCTCAACCAGAGCTTCTTCTCCCAAAGTCCCAAGGGAATCATTATTTTGAGTTTGCTGTAGATATTGAAATGTTTAAAATATGTATTTACATGCATATATATATATATATATACACATCTAGAAAAAAACTAGCATATGTTATTTTATGTAGTTTATTCAATTACTTACATAGCACAATGTACTATGTAAGTACAATTCACATCTTGCTTTTTTCTTTCAACACTGCATTTTTGATGCGTAGGTCCCTGATACACTGGGTATTCTTCAGACAGATAGCATTTGATTTAGATTCTGAAAGAGGGATAAGATTTTGCCAGGTCAAGAAAGGAACGGGTCAGGTAGAACATTAGTTTACGTGTTAGCGCTTACTTCATAAAGGCATGGAATAGACTGTGGAAAATCAAGGTTGCTAGACTTTAGGGTAGAACTGGTGAGAGAAGAGACAGGAGATTGAGTAAATGCAGAAAGGGTGGCCATGTAGCTTATGGCAGATATTTTGAATTTTTACTGAAAGGCAGGGATATTATAAGTGAAGGTGAAGTGTATCACTTTGCTAGAGCTGCTGTGACAAAGTGCCACAAACCAGGCGGCTTAAACAGAAAATGTGTTGTTCTGGAGACTAGAAGTCTGAGATAAAGGTGCTGGAGGGGTTGGTTTATTCTGAGAACCATAAAGAAGAACCTGCCTTGTTCTCTCTCCTCTTCTTATGGTTTGCCAGTAATCTCTGCCATTCTTTATAGACATGTCACCCCAATCTCTGCCTTGATGTTTTCGTGACATTCTCTCTGTGTGCATGCCTGTGTCCAAATTTACCTTCCTTTATTTTTACAATTTTTATTTTAAGTTCAGGGTACATGTGCAGTATGTTCAGATTTGTTACCTAGGTAAACGTGTGCCATGGTGGTTTACTGCACAAACCATCCCATCACCCAGGTATTAAGCCCGGCATCCATTAGCTGTTCTTTCTGATGCTCTCCCTCTGCCTCCCCTTTTGCTGTGCAGAAGCTCTTTAGCTTAATTAGATCCCATTTGTCAATTTTTGCTTTGGTTGCAACTGCTTTTGGCGTTGTTGTCATGAAATCTTTGCCCACGCCTAATTCCTGAATGGTATTGCCTAGATTTTCTTCTAGAGTTTTTATAGTTTGGGATTTTACGTTCTTTAATCCATCTTGAGTTAATTTTTGTATGTGGTGTAAAGAAGGGGCCCAGTTTCAATTTTCTGCGTATGGCTAGCTAGTTCTCCCAGCATAATTTATTAATTAGGGGTTCCTTTCCCCATTGCTTGTTTTTGTCAGATTTGTCAAAGATCACATGGTTGTAGGTGTGCAGTCTTAGGTCTGAGTTCTCTATGCTTTTCCATTGATCTATTTGTCTGTTCTTGTACCAGTATCATGCTGTTTTGGTTACTGTAGCCTTGTAGAATAGTTTAAAGTCAGGTAGTGTGATGTCTCCAGCTTTGTTCTTTTTGCTTAGGATTGACTTGGCTACTCAGGCTCTTTTTTGGTTCCATATGAATTTAAATTTTTTTTCTAATTCTGTGAAGAATGTCAATGGTAGTTTAATGGGAATAGCATTGAATCTATAAATTGCTTTGGGCAGTATGGCCATTTTCATGATATTGATTCTCCCTAGTCGTTTATTTTTATCCTCTCTGATTTCTCAGAGCAGTGGTTTGTTAATTCTCCTTAAAGAGTTCCTTCACTTCTCTTGTTAGCTGTATTCCTAGGTATTTTATTCTTTCTGTAGTAATTGTGAATGAGAGTTCATTCATGATTTGGCTCTCTGCTTGCCTTTTATTGGTGTATAGGAATGCTAGCAATTTTTGCACATTGATTTTATATTCTGAGACTTTATTGAAGTTGCTTATCAGCTTACAAAGTCTTTGGGCTGAGGCGATGGGGTTTTCTGGGTGTAGGGTCAAGTCATCTTCAAACAAAGATAATTTGACTCCCTCTCTTTTTATTCAAATACCTTTATTTTTTCCTCTTGCCTGGTTGCCCTGACCAGAACTTCTAATACTATGTTGAATAAGAGTGGTGAGAAAAGGCATCGTTGTCTTGTGCCAGTTTTCAAGGGGAATGTTTCCAGCTTTTGCCCTTCAGTATGATATTGACTGTGGGTTTGTCATATATGGCTGTTATTATTTTGAGATATGTTTCTTCAATATCTAGTTTATTGAGAATTTTAAACATGAAGAGATGTTGAATTTTATGGAAGTACTTTCCTGCATCTATTGAGATAATCATGTGATTTTTGTCTTTAGTTCTGTTAATATGATGTATCACATTTATTGATTTGCATATGTTGAACCAAACTTGCATCCCAGTGATGAAGCCAACTTGATCGTGGTGGATAAGCTTTTTGATGTGCTGCCGAATTCAGTTTGTCAGTATTTTATTGAGGATTTTTGCATCAATATTTATCAAATATATTGGCCTGAATTGTTCTTTTTTTGTTGTGTCTCTGCCAGGTTTTGGTATCTGGATGATGCTGGCCTCATAGAATGAGTTAGGGAGGAGTCCCTCCTCTTCAATTTTTTGAATAGTTTCAGTAGAAATGGTACTAGCTCTTCTTTGTACCTCTGGTAGAATTCAGCTGTGAATCTGCCTGGTCCTGGGCTTTTTTTGGTTGGTAGGCTATTTTCTACTGCCTCAATTTCAGAACATGGTCTATTCAGGGATTCAGTATTTTTCCTGGTTCAAATTTACCTTTCTTATAAGGAAGGCAATCATATTGGATTTGAGTCCAGTCTAATGACCTCATTTTAACTTTGTTACCTTGGTAAAGACTCTATCTTCAAATAAGTTCACAATGTCTAACTGTGAGTTAGGAATTTAACACATGAACCCATTCAACACATGAACCTTTGGGGGCAGGACTTAATTTGACCCTTAACATGAAGTGATAAAAATATTTTTTAGACTTGATAATTGTAGCTCTTGTTTGATGGCTGAAGTAGCAAGAGGATTATGAGAACAGACATGAGGCTGTGAGTATGTTGAAGGATTGGAATTTTGGATCACTCAAATGTGATCCAAACCCTCCGGACACCCTTACCCTTTCTTGATATATTTTTTCCCCTTAAAGAACTCAAAGGAGAACAAAGACCTGGAAAAATCTGTGGATATCTGGAAGTAAGTACTGTACTAGAGGTTATCTTGTATTTGTCTCTAGTTTTTATGTTCGATTCTCAGAGGCAGGTATTTCATTGTACAAGGTGCAATAATTATGGAGTATACATTCTATTTAATCACATAGGAAGTGGTTTATTATAAAAGAGAAAGAATACTTTAACTTTAAACTTGTTGGACAAAAGGGTTAAGTATAACTTTCTCAATTACTTAGGCAAATATATTCTTGAAAATAAAAAGTTAGAAGAGAGGGAAAGACTGAGACCCTCAATGTTAAATAACATTTTATAATGATCACATGCTGAGTCAAAGGCAAAAGCAATTTCTAAGTTGCCTACTTAATTCTCTAGACCATGCCTGCTATCTTATATTTATATCTTAATAACATGTACATATGCAGCCTTGCTGTTATGGGGACAATGGGAAGTATAAATTTGATCTTTCTTGAATTCTCCACATTTAAAGTCTCCACTTGTCAGTTGAATTAACATAGTATTTTAGCATTTAATTTCCTGGGGATACCAGATGTTTTATTTTGTGAGTTTGTTTTATTTATGTTATAGTTGTGGTTTGAACAACTATATGTTCATTTAAAATGAAACTCGAAAAAGAGGAAAGAATGGCACAACTCAATAAATACGTAGTTTAATAATATTCAGTGAATACATATGCACAGTGAATGGAAGTCTAAATAAACATACTCCAATGAAGAATTATTAGATGTTGCCCGTTTCAGCTGGATTTTCAGTTATACTATTCAAGCTGGTGGGAGGTTTCAGGGGAAGAACAGGGGAGAAGACAAAGCAGAAACAGCCTTAGGCAGTATAAATTCTGAATACCTTTAATTTGATCAACATGTTAATACTAGCAGGAGAGTTACTTTGTTGTATTCTAGGGATTATAACATGGCATCATTTGAAATGATATGGTTCCCACCGATAAGGGGAGGATGAATAAAAGCATACACTGAATTTCTCTCCAGGGCATTGAGTTCCTTTGGCGACAGCACTGTTGGCTAAATATGAAAGGCTGTGAGATGAAATGGCAGCAAGAGAACAGCAGAGGAAAATGTAAGGCAAGGATGGGAAACACATGAGAAGTTTATACCTGACCATCTCTTTTCTATCATTGGCTTCCTATCTCCTGTTCTTCTTCTTTGTCAATCTCCGTAGCCTCTGCTTTTGCTCAAATTGGCTCAGTGATATGATTTTAATACTAAGCCCACACTCAGTTGGTATTAAGACATTAAGTAATTAATTAATTCAATAACTATTTGCTGATCTGAACAAAGTGGACAAAAAACCCTGTCTTTGTGGAATTTTCTTCCAGGGATGAGGGGCTTGGGAATGGTTAACAAGTAAGTAAATTATGTAACTTGTTAGACAGTGCTAAGTGCTAAAAGAGAAACTAGGTAGATAAAAGAAATAGGGACTTGGGAGGTTGAGATTTTATTAAAAAAAGGTCAGAGAAAATACCACTTTTCTGATGAATTAAAAAGCTATGACCTTGCTAATTTTTATGTATTTATTCTGTGTCCATTAAAACTTCCAGAAACTTTCTCTTGAAGTGACATTTGAGTCTCAAGATCTGGCCCTGGTGATTATATTGTGACACACTGTGATCATTAACAAAAATTTTTATCATCATGTATAACTGTGATGCTATTTTGCTTGCAGCCCAGACAATGTGATGGATTTATTAAAACATTCTGATAATCATAAGACAGTGATTCTAGGACATGTATTATCAGGACCTCTTCTGTACCTGTGTTTGGAGTTGCCATAGATGAAAGTCATATGATAAGAGAAAAGCAATATGATAATTTGTAAGAGAGCTGCTCATAATAAGCAGGATATGACAGTCAACTTTTTTCCTTTTTACCTTTCCTTCCATCTCTACCTCTTTTCTTTGTTATAGACTTTGAGTTTTGTATGTGTCAGGTTTCATTCATTTGGGAAACCAATGTCACATCAAATTAGGAAGGATGTTATGACCCTCTAATTGCCCATTGCATTGTACACAAGCCTCCTATGTTTGTTCAGGAGAGCACCAGGCATCCTTTTAAATTGGTAGTTTGACTGTCAGTTTCTGTAATGCCGTTGACAGTAAAACAAACACAACTCTATATGATTCTATTATGAAACATTAATCTTCTGACTGTATGGTAAAAGGAAGGGGTGAGAGTTTCTCTCCATTCCCCCAAAGGAAGGAAGAGTAAGAAGGAAATTAAAAATGTACGAGCACTCCCAGTAACAGGTCATCAAGTCACAGCTTTTCATTGCGGCCACTCTTGGTCAGCTGTGTGTGTGACAAGAAACAAATCACAGCTCCATGATATTTGATATCCTTGAGTAATTAGTCTTCAATGCTTTTTGGAAAATGTTGTCCAATATTCCAGCCATATGCAGTGCTCCCTTAATAACTCAATAACTCCACATTTCTCTCCCTGTGGGTGTTTGACTATTGCTATCCCTTTTAGAGATATTTGCATGTAATCAAGATAGAGTTCAAAGATTTACCATTTTCCTTACTATTATTTTATATTTGAATATCTCCCCCACTTCCATTTTTTTCTTCCGATAGGGGAAATAAGTTAACCAAAATTCAAATAAAAATCAGTTTTAAATAAATATTCCTAATAAGAATTATTATAACTACTACCACACATACATTTATGGTAGGAAAATTTAGAATCTGTCCTGGAAAAAAATACATCCGGATTATTTACAAAGATTTGCTTTTAGAATCCCTCTTGAGATAAATAGACATGTTGGGGGTGATTCTGGGACAGAGCAAACATGTAGTTTGGGTCTCAGTTTAATGATGTAGCCGTAGTGTATTAAGGCTATGCATAGCAATTTCTCTTGCCCTGGAGTAGTTAGTGTCAAACTCTTTTTACCCATTAAACATTTGAAGTAGATTTATTAGCTCTAAGGATGCTTGGTTCTTCCTGAAAAGGAATTAAGAATCTTTGGACAGTGGACTTCTTGAAAATCCTATCAAATACCCCTGAGTATGTTTCTGGTAGCCTCTCGGTTGTGCTATTCAGTGTTGAATAACACAGAGCTTGATTGTTCTAATTTAGCGGGAGAAACACATTTTTTCATGTGTTTTTTGCCATTTTCTATTATACTTTAAGTTCTGTGATACATGTGCAGAACATGCAGGTTTGTTACATAGGTATACATGTGCCATGGTGGTTTGCTGCACCCATGAACCTGTCATCTACATTAGTTATTTCCCCTAATGCTATCCCTCCCCTAGCCCCCCACTACCCCACAGGCCTCATCGTGTGATGTTCCCCTCCCTGTGTCCATGTGTTCTCATTGAGAAACACATGTTTTAAAAACATAAATAAATATCACCCTTTTGTCATGTATCTTCATAAGCAATTGACCCAACCAATGGATTTGCAGTCAGTGAAAACAACTTTGGATAGATGGGTGGATGGATGAATGAATGGATCTCATTTATTTGTGGTAGCTAAAAATTAAAACAATTGAACTCATGGAGAGAGAGAGAGTAGAAGGATGGTTACCAGAGGATGGGAAGGTTAAGGAACTTGGAGGGAAAAGTGGGGATGGTTCATTGGTACCAAAAAATCGTTAGAAAGAATAAATAAGATTTAGGATTTGATAGACTATCAGGGTGACTATAATCGATAATATCTTCATTGCACATGTCAAAATAACTAAAAGAGCATAATTGGATTGTTTGTAATAGGATAAATGCTTGAGGTGATGGATTCCCCATTTACCCTGATGTGATTATTACACATTTATGCCCATATCAAAATATCCCTTATGCCCCATAAATATGTATACCTACTATGTACCTACAAAAATTTTAAAGAATATGAATGGTTGAATAGATAGGCAGATAGATAATAAAGTAATTACTATTTATTTTTGATTGCAGAAGATTTTAACAGGGCCCTTGATTATCATTCATCTGAGATCTACCCTTGTTTGTATGGCGTATTTGGGTTGTAGGTAAGAGTCATTCTTGAATGAATAGGGGTTTCTGATTATTTTAAACAGGCATTCAAGACCAATGCAGATACCTAGGAGGAAAATGTTTCTGATTTTTATGAATGTGTATGAAACCGGTAAATATTCATAACATAGCTACCAATATATGCTTCTGCAAGCCAATCTAAACAAATTGCCAGCATCAAAGATTCTGTTGATGAGGAATAGACAGCCTGCGTTTGCAGCCTTGTTAACAGTGGTGTCCTGATTTTTTCCAAAACCTTCCAGATTTGGGCTGCTGAGTAGATGGTGCTGACTTTGGATACTGCTTGTTGTTGTTATTTAAACCATTGAGCAGGTTAGGGAACTCTGAACTTAAACAAAAGAAATGAGTGGTTTCAGTTGGAATAAAAAAGTAATACTATGGTATAGCATAACGGAGATAATACAATTTTCGTGGTTTTAAAACAGAGAAACAAGTCCCTCTTTTAATGCAAAATCACCTGTAACCTTGAATGCATCAACCAGTGTGACTTAGCTGATAACTAGGCCTATTTCATAGAGCTGTTATGAGAACTAAGTAAAATCATGCACGTACAAATGATTAGTTACTTTTAAAAACTGTAAAATCCTTGCTGTTATTGTTGCTGGATTGAAGAGTTCATTGTGATGGTGCCATTCAATGACTATATGACTAAGATGATCATCGTTTGTACTCTGTCTCCCCATCTCTCCTCCTTCCCTTGTTTTTCCATGTGGTATGTGTTTTCTCTCTCTCTCTCTTTTTTTTTTTTTTTTTTTTTTTTTTGAGACGGATAGTTTCATTCCTGTCACTCAGGCTGGAGTGCAGTGGTGCAATCTCAGCTCACTGCAACCTCCCCCTCCCAGGGTTCAAGTGATTCTCCCACCTCAGCCTCCTGAGTAGCTGGGATTACAGGTGCCCACCACCATGCCCGGCTAATTTTTGTATTTTTAGTAGAGACAGGGTTTCACCATGTTGACCAGGCTGGTCTTGAACTTCTGACCTCAGGTGATCCACTCACCTCCGCCTCCCAAAGTGCTTGGATTACAGGCGTGAGCCACTGCGCCCGGCCCGTCTCTAAGTTATTTTCTAAGCTAAAAGTCATGCTACTGCAATCAACGGATATCCCCCCTTTTTTGGAGATACTCAGGAATGTAGAAACTATTTCAGAGAGTCAAAATTCTACAGACAGATTTTAGAATGCACAAAATCTAGACATGGCATTGAGGCATCTAGATATTGCCTTTACCTATTTCCTGTAGGAACTTGCTCCAGATTAGTATCTTAAAGACAAATTGGCATTTATTTTTCTTACACACATTGCATTGTGCTATGTAAGAAAATTACAGATTAAATCAGCATTTTCCTCCTGCTCGATGTGAATAAGATCAATGCTGAAATGGGAGTCCTAGTTAATCTATGTGGTAGAAGTTACTAGGACCAGTGTTTGGTGGCTTAGGTCCTTAAAGAAATTGGAAAGCTCTTTGCAATACAGTGTGTTAACAACAGCCTTTTCTTCTTATTCCCTTCCCTTTGCAACTGTTCCCAACCCTTCTTTAAAAATCTAAGTCAAAAATATATTGAAGGGCTTTATTTCTATCCATTTTTTTCTATCTGCACATGGCTATTGATATTCCTTCAATCTCTTGGAGCTATCAAATATCAGTCTTTTGTAAAGTAGCATACATAGTAAAGTATCAAGAAAACATTTTCTCAAGCCAGACTGCCTGTGCTCAAATTGCAGCTCTGCTACTTACTGGCTGAGTG
This sequence comes from Pongo pygmaeus, assembly GCF_028885625.2. Lineage (NCBI taxonomy): Eukaryota > Metazoa > Chordata > Mammalia > Primates > Hominidae > Pongo > Pongo pygmaeus. The sequence continues at coordinate 78,039,426 of NC_072388.2, forward strand.
ACCTTGGACACGTTATTTAACCTCTCTGTGTCTAGTAACCACTACATAGGAGGGTATTTTATAAGGATTAGATCTCTGTAACACACGTAGAAAAGTACCTGGCACATGGTAGGCACAATATACATTTTTGTTAAATAAAATGAAGCTTAGTAGTTTACCTGCATTGTTCACATTATCTAACACATTACCTTCCACATCGTAGGTACACAGTGAATATTATATGACTTATACATGACTAAATGTATTTTTCAATTGGAGTGGTACAAAAAACATATGGGTCCATTCCACATTTCTACAAACTAGCTCTGCAGTCTTGCACATCAAATTTTAGTGTCTTTGGAGCTTCCTTCTCATCTTTAAAATAAAAATATTTGCCCAATGTATTTCAAAGGGTAATTTTAATGATCAAAATGATAATGTACTTCCAATGAGTTGAAAAAATTATTTCTCTATATGAAAGGTATTATAACATTTTTATTTATCAAATTACTAAATCAGTTCTAGGGGAAATATGCTAGTAAAATAGTTAAGGCTTGACAGACATAACTGGTCCAGAGGTCGGTAGTCATCATGAGTACTAAGACCTAGATACTAGGGATCTGTGTTCATTCTTGAGAATATAGCAAAGTGTTTCAAGGAAGGAGGCTTCTCCTTTACTCACCAGGCCTGTTCAGCTGTATTTGGCTACTTCTTGTAATGGAAGGAAACCTGAGCAGACCTTGGGAATCCAGTGTTCCTTTATCACATTCCTCAGCTCTGTTAGGCTGGACACCAAGGACAGTAGTTTGAAGCTGTTTGTCTTGATGCTGATGGATGTTGCAGTCTGTAATCCACGAACTGAAACAGGGCTTCTCTTCCATTGCAGCTGGCATATCTTGTTGTGTTTATGAGTCTGACAGGCAAACATATCTGAAGCATATCTCATATGCTGATCTGTGAGGGAGATAAGCCCCTTGTTTTGCTTGACTGGAAACAAAATAAGCAAGTGGCAGAAAACCCTGCGTTGATTTCTGCTTGGGCTAAAACACCCAGAATAAAATCAAGTCCCTCTTGGGCACACTCCAGCCTCTGCTATTTGATCATTGATCATTTTACTTAAGTTTGCAAGTTGTTGTAGGGAAGCGTAAGTTTCTTTCTGCTTTAACAGAGCTACTTTTACTTATTATTATTTTATAAGCTATTAGCACTATTTTGTGATAGAAAAAACTAAAAATCAAATGGTGTCAGAGCTTAAAAAATCTCTTACTTCATTTGCTGTCTAATCGTTATGCATTTGATTTTTGCTTCAGCATCCTTACCTATAAAGCATACCCATTTCATTTGACCACTAGATTTTTACAGAATAAAAATAGTTCCTTTCTGAAGAGAAACTATGAAAGTGTATACATGGGCTAGGAGATGGAGCTGAGGACTCCAAAGCAATCAGTCCCTGACAAGAACTTGAGTTTTGATGCACACATTATTGTATTTTAGAGATCTTGGTCTCCCAGTTAGATTGTAAACTTATTGAAGGCAGTAGGACATTGACAATGGATAAATATTAGGAAAATGGAAAATAAACTGTTGCTTACCAATTTAGAGATTCAGAAGAATGTGGTTAGGATTTTTTCCCTCTCACCTGAAATTTCGACTTTGCAAACTCTTTTTATTACTGTCCTTCCTTTTCTGATCCCTTTATGATTATTAATTGGTTCCTGTGGTGTATATTTTGGATATTTAATTAAGTCTTCCTTTCTGTCCAACTCTCTGCCAAAACATATTTTTCATTTTTCTACCTGCAACACTCAAACATAAGTTGATGCCAAATGCATGCTGTTTGATTGCATTCCATCCAGATTTACTTCCAAGCAGGATGAGGCCTGTAGCATTTATTTCAAGTAGCTTTACAAAGAGCCATTCTTGGCCCTCAATGTGTGTGGCAGGCGGGGAGGCAGGAGAGGAAAATGAGGTAGATATCCTTCCCAGACCTTAACTAATTTATGAGAGAAATGGAAAACGGCAGATCAGATGCCATTGGCCCTTGGCCCAATTAAGCCATAGCAGTGTTAGCTAAGATGTAATCAATATGGAAGACTTGGTCTGCAGAGCCTTTTTTAGCTGTGCTCCTGTACTAGTCAAGCACCTCCTGCAACTTTGTGGTAAATTCAAGCACCTCGTGCAACTTTGTGGTAAAAGCCAACCTCATGAGTTAGAGCCTTGTCTTATAAGAAGGAAGAGGACAACTTCTGGGTGAGACACGTGCTGGCCATCATGCTGTTGCCTAATCTGTCACCTCAACTATTGATTCCCAGCTCTTGATTCTCATTGTTCATTCATGGAGTTGTTTCTGCATAATGGTGACTAGAGAGGAGGAAATGGTGTTATATTAGTTCTCTATGGCTGCATAACAAATTACTCCAAAACGTAGCAGCTCAAAAATCAACAAGGCATTACCTCCTAATTTTTGCAGGTCAGGAATCCAGATGTGGCTTAGCTGGGTGCCTCTGGCTCAGAGTCCCTCCATAAGGCTACAACCAAGGTGACAGCCAGGGCTTCAGTCACCGCAACTTGGGAGGGATCTGCTTCCAAGCCCTTACCTATGGCTGGTGGCAGGCCTTAGTCATTGTGGACTGTTGGCCACAGATAATACTTCATTGGCACAAGAGCCTTTCTATAGGACAGCTTACAACTTAATAGCTGTCTTTGATTGAGGGTTGGGGAGAAGGTGGAAGCCATTGTTGTTTTCAATCTAATCTTGAAAGTGACATCCTGTCACCTCTACTGTATTCTGTTCATCACTTAGAAGTGAGTCAGTAAGTCTAGGACATTTAAGGGGAGGGAATAATCAAGGGTATGAATACCAGGAGGCTGAGACAGTTGGGGGCCACCTTATAGACTGCCTTACACAGGTGTAAATAGCATGAAATAGACATTAGAATGCCCATATTGCAGGGTCTGCTGAGATGGCGTGTAAAAAGTTCTATCACAGGGCTTTCCACAGAGTAGAGAAGCATTGCATTTATTTCTTGCCACCCCCAGCACATTGCCTGGTGCATTGTGGGCACTCAAGTACCTACATGCCCATGAAACTGTGTCTAGTTTACTAAAAACAGAGAGTCTCTCTGTTCCAAAAGAGATTAATGTTTGGTGTTATCCTTTCTGGACAATTTTCTTCCTATGCTTCACTTCTCCAGTTATCCTCAAGGGAATGGATTTAAGTCTGAAATAAAATCACTCAAAAATAAAGAATAGCTGAAGCAGACCTAGAATTACCTTGGTGGAATTACCTTTTTAAGAACAATTAGAAGTTTATTCTTTAGGTCAGTAATGCTGTTGCCAATCTTCCACAGCAGGTGATAAGAATTAAATTCCCTCATGACCTAGGAAACATTCTTTCTGCTAATCTGGTTTCACCTGGAGGTTCAACAAATGGAAGACAGAGCACACAGTGTGTTTAGTCTTAACCACATATCCCAAGGCACTGGGGAAGTGTCCACACGATGTTTGCCTTCTGTGAACCTGGAAAGCAATTTTTTTCTAGTTTTTCTTTTTTTCCTCTTCTTTTCCTATTCATCTGAATTCTTCTGTAGTTAAATTATTGATCTCTCTCCCTACAGAATATAATAAATCACTATCCTTTTTAATTCTATTATCAAAGATATTTATTAGGCTTCTGCTTCCGTATGGGCCACTTGAAAAACAGTGCTTCATATGATCCCTGAACTTTTTGGCAATTATAAAGAGAGATCAAAAATGAGTAAGGTTGAAAATTAAACTGTAACTGGAATGAAATGTCCTATAGGACTAAACCTATCAGTTGTATTGCAGATCAGCCCCTTATAATTGGTGATGTAGTATGAGACGTTTTGTATAACTATAATATATAGGCCATAAACTATTATTATAACAGTCTGTGGTATAATATTGCACTTTAGGGTAGATATTGCTCCATTTACATTATATTCAGGCAGAAAAAATGAAAACATCTGTCAGGGAGAGTATATCCCTATTGATCAGGGATATATAAGTAAGGTTTACTTATCTAAGGCTGAGAAAAGGGGCTTTCCATTTGATTTCAGTTGTTTTATAGACAAGTTTCTAGTTTGAGGGAGGTATTTAGAAATGTATGTAGCCTTATGTAGAAATTCCAATAAAGCTTTCAAAAAATAAAGCTGGTATTTATATTGGTTGAAATGGCAAGATAATGAGTCTAAAAGATTTTCCCTTCTGATGTTATTTTTGTTGTTGTTCAGAATGACACTTGAAAGATGCCTAGGATTTCTACTGCTGCTCTTAGAATCACAGGAGCTCAGGGTAAAATCAAACTTTAGAGGTCATTAAGTTCAACCAGCCATAAAGGTCTTTTTGTCAAACTCATGACCATTTAAGGTACTTTGGTGTCAAACTAGCTCACAAGATAAAATAAATCACTCGCATGTTAACCCATAGGAGGTTAAACTTTTGACAGCAGATCTGTGATGGTAGATACCATGTTTTCTACTGTCCTATTGGAAATGAGTGTTAGAGGCCCATTTCCACTACAAATACTGCCTAGTGGCTGACTTACATGGTAAAAATCCGTCCAACCTTGCTTTGCATACATTCCAGAACTCTAATGCAAAATGATGCCTAAACCATTTTAACTCTATCCATGCATGAAGACACTAAGTAAGATGAAGCTTGTTTTTATATATACACTTTTTAAACAGGTAGAAGAACAAGAGGTGGTAAAATAAGTTATTCAATTTATTGACTCTAGTAACAACTTGGCTCTGATTGTTAATGTTTGTCCCTGCCACGTGATATATAGTTGTGTGAGATTAAAAACACCCTTGGGTATAATTTTATTTACACCAACACATATATTTCAAAGAGATGAATGACCAGTTCTGGGAATAGTTAGAAGTAAAGAATTTGAATTTTCTGCGGCACTGCTACACATTAGGTAAATTCCTCTCTTTGGGCCTCACTTGCAATACCAATAAAGAGAGGGGGTTGTACCAGATGATCTATAAGCCCCTTCCAGCCCTAACATGCTATTAGCCCATGATTCTTGTGTAGGGATACCAGAAGACGATGAAAGAGAGAACCTAACTTATTTTCTGTCACCAGTCCTTATAATTCATGGCATTGTGTATTTCTCCTTGAGTCAACATTGCTTCTTTTAGTGACACAAGCAAGCCTGCTTTCTCCAGCTCCTTAGGAGGCAACTCTGCTACTGCAGAACAAAGATCATTCTCTTCCCGGCACTCTTCTGATTCCTGGCACCTGTATTCAGTTTCACATTCCCTTTCTTGTTGAGGATGCCATTACCTATAGAAAGATACTTTAGGTGAATTACCAGGCAAATGTTACCAATGCAAAGCTAACTGATAAGGGGGACTAGAATCTTGGAATTTGTGCAAATAAATTCCTTTGTTTGTGAAACTGCAGACTGATTAGAAAACTGTCATAGTAAAATATCTACGTTAAGCATGTCCTTTTCTCATTTTAAAATAACAACTGGAAAGAAAATATAAATATGTCACTGAAATAATGGTTTCTCCATGAAGAAAAAGACATTTAGACAAACCAAAAGGGTATATTTTATGGTGTAGTAAATCATTACCTTACTATATTAGGTTAATACTTGATAAAACCTTGTAGTGAGATAAATGGTGATATGGAGAACTTAAATCTTCAAGTGTATGTTTTAAGCCCCATTATAGCTATTTTTATTTCAACCTTACCTACTATAAAATTTTGTCCAGAGATATTCCAAAAAAGAATAATAGATTGGTATTAATGTTTCTGCCTCTTTTACTCTTTGGAAGACGTGCCAATAGGCAGGTAAAGAGATCAAAAAGAAAAAGTCCAGTAGGGTGCGGTTTCTCACACCTGTAATCCCAGCATTTTGGGAGGCCGAGGCGGGTGGATCACAAGGTCAGGAGTTCGAGACCAGTCTGACTAACATGGAGAAACCCTGTCTCTACTAAAAATACAAAAATTAGCCGGGCGTGGTGGTGCACACCTATAATCCCAGCTACTCAGGAGGCTGAGGCAGGAGAAATGCTTGAACCCAGGAGGCAGAGGTTGTGGTGAGCTGAGATCATGCCATTGCACTCCAGCCTGGGAGAGAGAGTGAGACTCCATCTCAAAAGAAAAAGTCAAACTAGATCATCATTTACTTAACAAGGAGCTGTTAGTGTATTAAGAGTATTATGACATTCAGTCTGATTAAACCACCTGAAGGAACAGTGTAACCTCTTCCTAATCAGTCCCATGTGAGACTTCCTGGGAGACAGCTGGGGGCAGCCAGAAGCAAGTAGCTAGAGAGGATTGTGGATTTCTTTGTAAGGAAATCTGAAACTGGCCACTTTAAGGCCCCTGGGTTCTACTGAGGTTAAGCCTCTAAAGTGTCCTTGACTCACTCAACTTCAAAGCAAATTCAATTTGATCTCTTGCCTAATAATGAACACTGGGCAGAAGCAGACTTGGAAGGATTTGGAAAATGGTGTTAAAAGATCAAAGAGATCTAAATAAACTATTTTGTTTGAACTAGAGTTACCAAGTAGAATAGATCGTTTTACCATAAATGGAGACTCTTTGAGAAGGAGTTAAAATTTGTGGGAGATCCCCAAAATAATGGCAGTTCCTACACACACTTTTTCCCCACAGCATATATGGAGGATATATACCACTTTCTCACCTCCTTTTCCACTTCTCATTATTGTTAGATCTCTAGAAAGTTCATGTAGCTTCTTTCTCCTTTGTTGTTATCTGTTTCAGATACCTCACCAGCTTCCTTTGCTTTCTTTTACCATATCATAGTGGTAATTTTCTCAATTCCTATATCCTACAAGAGCTTGATGAATGAAAAGAAGGAAGCCTGTGACAATTATTTTATTCAAACCTCCAAAACAGAGTTTTGCCAAATGCTTGTCCTACTCCTCCTCCATGTGCCTGCCATGGTCTTTGTTTTGCCTCTTTTTTCTTTTGGCAGTTACCCCAACTATAACTGGAATTTCCTGATTGATGAAGATATAGTGGTCCAAACACAGTCAGTTGTCTTTTGGCCAGAAGGAAATATGCATTATATAATCTGGTGGTTTATCTTCTTATCCCTCCCCCATTAACTTTTTTTTTTTGTTTTGGTTTTTGAGTCTCTGCTTCCCTTCTCCATCCCCAAAGTAAAAGCATAACCAGCAAGTTTTTTAGCATCTAGTAGATACAAGCCTAGCATTGTGCTGAGTATTTTGCATCTATTATCTCACTAACTTTTCAGAACCATCAATGAAGTTGGTTCCTTTATCATCCTCATTTTGTAGATAATACAATTGAGATCCAGTGAAACTATAGTTAGCAAGTGTAGGTGCACATACTAAAACCAAATGAATGACTTGAAATCCCAAGTGGTTAACATTTATTCCAGAATACTTTCCTAATCTGTGCCTGGCACTGCACTAGTTAATGAAAACAGAGTGAGAAAAGATATGATGCGTCCAGCCGGGTGGGGTGGCTCACGCCTGTAATCCCAGCTCTTTGGGAGGCCGAGGCAGACAGATCATGAGGTCAGGAGACCGAGACCATCCTGACCAACATGGAGAAACCCTATCTCTACTAAAATACAAAAAAGTAGCCGGGTGTGGTGGCATGCGCCTGTAGTACCAGCTACTCAGGAGGCTGAGGCAGAGGAATCACTTAAACCCTGCCCGGAGGCAGAGGTTGCAGCGAGCCAAGATCACACCACTGCACTCGAGCCTGGGTGACAGAGTGACACTTTACCTCAAAAAAAAAAAAAAAATGATATGATGTGTCCAAGCTCTTCGTCTAATGAAGGAGACAGATGTCAAAAAGATAAATTACTATATGGTACAAAAATGCTCTTACAGAGGTATAACCAATGTTCTATGGCAGACAAAAATTAGAAAGAAGACACCCATTTTCCTCATAGTAAACCAAAAATGATCTAAAATACTCCATGGTTGTTAAAAAGCAAGGTTTTTGTGGTTACTATTAGGCACTACGGTATGCCTCCCTGGGTTGTTGATACCAATGCCATATAGATAGAACAAATAGTTTGAAAAGACATGAGGACAAAACAGTCTTCCAGTCTCCCAAATAATAGATCCAAAGAATTCTCTGGATTTGAATTTAATGTTCAAGAGAGGGGAAGACATAAATATATAAACATATATATGTTTCATACATATGTATATATATATGTTTCATACATATGTATATACATATCTATGTTTCATACATATGTATATACATATCTATGTTTCATACATATGTATATACATATCTATGTTTCATACATATGTATATACATATCTATGTTTCATACATATGTATATACATATCTATGTTTCATACATATGTATATACATATCTATGTATACATATGTATATACATATCTATGTTTCATACATATGTATATACATATCTATGTTTCATACATATGTATATACATATCTATGTTTCATACATATGTATTTACATATATACACATAAATATATATACATACATATATTTATATGTGCATTTAAAACATATACAAAACTACCTATACCTATATACATCTATATATCACATGTTTCAAGAAGCTGTTTTCTACTAACATCTTCATGTACAGTAAAATTTAGGTGTTTTATAAATTTATTTGACAGAGGACCCCTAAACCTTTTATATACACACCTCATCAGATGGAAGTAATATATAAAGGAAAGGCACTGGCTTCGTTCTTCTATTTTTAAAAGGAGTGAAAACATTTTTGCATTTGCCAAACTCCTGTGTATGCAAACTAATTGTGTGTGTGTGTGTGTGTGTGTGTGTGTGTAGACGCAGCACCATTTTTGGTGAGGATGGCACAGGGGCTCTCAAAAGAAGGAGTTCTCAGAATCATGGCACCACAAAGTTGTGAGTTTGCAATAATCAGAGTCATGGTGAGCATCATGGAAATTTAGAACTAAAAGAGATGTTACAGATTATCTCCAGTTTGAGTCCCTGCCACACATGAGAAACTAAGGCCAAGAGATGTTAAATGACTTGAACACAGAATGATCAGTGGAACCATACCTAGAGCTTCTGTCTTCCAAATGAGTTCTTTTTCCACCTTATCATGCACTTTACATCGGGCATGAATACTGGAAATCTTTCTAATGTAGACTAGCTGAAGGGACATCCGAGGAAAACAAGTTGCATACATGTCATAAAAAACTTTAAAAAATTCAGATTTACTTCTGGCGAATTCATTCAGGAATTCAAACTCAGATAATTAAATTAATTTCTTAATATTCAAATAAAGACCAGATACACATTGGCATCATCTCTCTTGTATATTCAGAGTACCAGATAAATGGGATTTTTCTCTAGGGGGACAGGATTGCTACACTACACCATTGCCATTTGCATTCACAACACGGGATGGCGGAAGAGACATTGATACAACATTTTTTCTGCCTCCTTCATTTTTAAATGGACGGTGACATGCTTCACAGCAGCATCTCCAAACAAAAGATGACAAATTCCCATTTATTTTCCATCAGTGGCACTGTGTGAGATGTTGTACTAAGTCTAAGCTTGATGTTCCTGAGGCACAGAAGTCTTTTTCCTACAGCATATCGCATTACTGTAAAAATAACCATTCCATTGCCAGTCACTCTGTCAGGAGTATTGGCAGAGTGAAGAAGACTTATTTAATTTCACTAAAGCTATTAGTTTGAAATTCTGATCTGTAAATCTGGATGGGAACCGCACGAGGGAAAGGATGCCTGCCAGAAGCAATGGGTCTTGTACTTCTCAAAAACAAAGGTCAGATAAAAACACTGGATTGAAAATAGAGTCCTAGAAATGAAGCAAGAAGGAAGGAAACTTATATTGAGCATTTGTAATGTTCCAGGCATTCTGCTAGGCTGTTTACATTATGTACTTGAAACCGTCAACTGGATTTATCTTTTCCTTCCTTTTTCCACCATCGCTGGCGTGTGTGCATGTGGGGGACCCAGGGAATAGAGACTACAATGTAAAAAATGGTTTTGCTGTTATCATTGTCGTGTTTTCCTATATAAAAATAGGATAATGTGACTTTTGCTGTTGATAGATGTTTTTTCAAGATCCCAGTAGAGTATTTTGTGACTGGAAAATTTCTAGAATCTTGAAGGCAAAAATAAGTGAAACTGTAGAGAAGTGTAGGAAAAGTCATTAGGGGTTTTACATAAAACAGTTTTTATTAAATCTCCTTTAGAAGGGAGAATTATAACTATCTGAGCTAAGTTTTGTTATGATATGAATGATAGTGACTGCTAAAAGGATAGCATGGGAAAGTTTTTTGTTTATTTGTTTGTTTGTTTTTGAGACAGGATCTTGCTCTGTCACCCAGGCTGGAGTGCAGTGGCAGGATCACAGCCTACTGCAGCCTCGACCCCCACCCCTAAGCTCAAGGGATCCTCCCACCTCAGCCTCCTGAGTAGCTGAGACTACAGGCCTGTACCACCATGCCTGGTTAATTTATTTTTATTTTTATTTTGTAGAGATGGGGGTCTCTATGTTGCCCAGGCTGGTCTCAAACTCCTGGGCTTAAGTGTTCCTCATGCCTCAGCCTCCTAAAATGTTGGGATTATAGATGTGAGTGAGTGCACTTGGCCAGCAAGGGAAAGTTTTGAGGAGTGATGGAAATGTTTTATATCCTAATTGTGGTGATGGTTACATAAATCTATACATATGTTAAAATTCATAGAACTGTACACCAGAAGGAAAAGGAACCCTTCAATTTCACTGCATGATAATTTACAAAAATAAAATTTCAAAAATTCCAATAGTCAACTCTAAGCCAATAATATGTTGGCCTATGTCTAACAAAAGGGTTATTATTTAAAAAATTGCCAACTGACTATCATTAAAGCCTAATAAATAATAAAAAAGTACTGTCACTCCCCACATTAGATAAAATTATCATCTTTACATTTATTTCTTAAAATTATTCTTTCCTGGCATCTGTAATCATCTATGGCTGCTTCATTGCTATGCCTCTCTGCTGTTTGGAATATCAGAAAATAGAAGGCCTTTTGGGATTTAGGGTGATAGGGAAATGTCCCTATTGAACTTTCTAATAGGTCAAATGTGGTGACTTTGGTTGGTTCTTATTTTTGTTATTTCTCCAGTCATCAATCATATTGATTTTTTTTAAACAAAGGTCAAGCACATGTTCATAGGTGACACCAATTGCTTCAGTGAGTTGGTTCCTTCTCCTTACTGTTCTGATTTAAACCCCTTGTGGCATTTTCTACTGCATGGATAGTGATAAATCGGGTTGATAGTGACATAGAAATGAACTTAGAAGTAAGTTTATAGCACTGTTGGGGACCATCTGTTAATGTAAATGTTTAAGGTAAAATGCACTAAGGCTTAAGAGCTGACGAGACGTTTTATTTGCCTCCTGCTTTTGGGATTATGCCTGGCACCTGCTTGAGTCTAGAGGGTTCCTGGTTAAACTTGGGAAATCTGGTTTCCTCTTTTATCTGCAGCTATTCATTTTCTGGGATGGAATCCTAAGCACTTATTTGAATTGTATTTGTTGAAGTCACTGGGTTATACAGTAAAAATAAGGAGTCATGTTGGTTTTTGTTCGAAGTTTTAAAGTATGTAAATTAA